>NW_007231713.1:29716-43030 GCF_000164805.1 Carlito syrichta | reverse complement strand
GTACATATACACAATGGAATATTATGCAGCCATAAGGAAGGACAAACATATGGACTTCGCTGCAACCTGGATGGATTTAGAGTCTATCATATTCAGTGATCGATCAAAGAAACAAAGAACAGAGTAAATATGTTCTCAGTCCTAAGTAGACTTTGAGCAATTATCATAATACTATAAGAAAGGGTTTGGCAGTAAGTGGGAAACTGCTGTGGGGGTGGTGGTGGGGTGGGATTGGCAGTTGAGGGGATCTGCCAGGGAAGGGAGGGTCATACCTCATCAACCAGGGTACCTGCTTGATCAATGTTTGTATACCTAACCCTGAATTGTACTCCACATCTTTATAATTTAAAAATTTTTTTTAAAAGAAAAAGAAGGCCTTCACCAGTCAATGAATCTGCCAGTGCCTTGATCTTGGACTTCTCAGCCTCCAGAACTGTGAGAAATAAATTACTTTTATTGATATTTTATTTTATTTTATTTTTGAATTGGAGTCTCACTCTGTCGCCCAGACTGGAGTGCAGTGGCCGCTTCCAGCCACCACAGTGTCGCCTGCTGGGCTCCGGCCATCCTTCCACCTCAGCCTTCCAAATAGCCGGAATTACAGGCGCATGCTACCACGCCCGGCTGATTTTTTGATTTATTGTAGAGATGAGGTCTCGCTGCCCAGGCGGGTCTCGAACCCTCAGGCTCAGGCAATCCACTCACCTCAGCCTCCCAAAGGCGTGGGATTACAGGCTGAGTCACCGAGCCTGGCTTATTTATATTTGAAAAATCATTTTTTTTCTCTTTAAGATTTCAGGGCATTACATTAGCAAAGAGTTATTAAATCGATATGGGATAGGGGCTATGGCATATGCCCTCTAAAATCCGTACCTACACTCTTTTTTCAAAAATCAGAGTCTCACTCTGTCACCCAGGCTGGAGTGCAGTGGCACACTCATGGCCACCACAGCCTCGACCTGTTGGGTTCAGGCAATCCTTCTGCTTCAGCCTTCCAAATAGCTGGAACTACAGCATGTGCCACCATGCCCAGCTAATTTTTTGATTTATTGTAGAGATGAGCTCTCACCAAGTTGCCCAGGCTGGTCTCGAACCCATGGGCTCAGGCAATCCTCTTGCCTCCGCCTCACAAAGTTCTGGGATCGCCTCACCCGGCTTAACCTACATTTTTACATTATACTTACATAAGCCTATATATCCTTGAACTTTGGGCCAACCATAAGATCTTACATCCAGGGATCCCAGATGGAAAACATAGTAATTACGTATTTAACATTGTGGGTGGGTATTGAGCTAAGTGCCTTTTATATATTATCTCATTCAATCCTCAACCTTAAGAAGCAAAGACTTGCCATTAGCTCCATTTTACAGATGTGGAAACTGAGCCTTAGAGAAGTAAGTCACTGCCATAAGTCACACACCTAGGAAATGTTGGAGTCAAAACTTGAACCAAAGACATCTGCAACCAGAGCCCACGTTTCAGCAATGTTCTATGGCTTTCATGCATCAGAGTGTGGCAGCTGTGGCCTGCATGGACTAGCCTGGGACTCTGCCTTGTTCCGCCACCCCTTAGAAGCTGGCAGGTTCATGTGGGGCCACTGGCAACTGGTGCCAAGATACTGGGTGTGATATCTGCTCTGAGTCTGAAGCTGTTAAGAAAGTCAATGATGCAGCCAGGCATGGTGGCACACGGTTGTAATCCCAGCACTTTGGGAGGCCGAGGAGGGAGGATTGCTTGAGTCCGGGAGTTTGAGACCATCCTGGGCAACATAGTGAGACCTCATCTCTATTTAAAAAAACAATTAGCCAGGCTTGGTGGTGCCTGCCTCTAGTCCCAGCTATTTGGGAGGCTGAGCCAAGAGGTCAAGGTTGTGGTGAGCCATGATCATGCCACTGCACTCCAGCCTGGGCAACAGAGTGAGATCCTGATTCAAAAAGAAAGAAAGAAAGTCAATGAAATATACCAACTGGAATGTATGTTTCTAGAATAGACCTAGACAATTAAATACATGCAATATGTATTTTTTTAAAGTGAGAAAGCAGTATTTATTGAGAGGACAGAAAAGCTCCCATAGTAGGAGGGGATGCGAGGGGTTGCCCAATACCTAATTTTTAAACAAACTCCACATGCAGAGGAAATTCCCATGCACTTTTTTTTTTTTTACTATTATTTACTTATTTATTTTTTGAGTAGGAGTCTCACTTCATCGCCCAGACTGGAGCACAGCGGCATGCTCACAGCCACCCCAGTGTTGACCTACTGGGCTCAGGTGATTCTTCCACCTCAGCCTTCCAAGTAGCTGGAACTATAGGCGCACGCTACCATGCCCAGCTAATTTTTTGATTTATTGTAGAGATGAGGTCTTGCCAAGTACCCAGGCTGGTCTCGAATCCGTGGGCTCAGGCAATCCTCTCACCTCGCCCTCCCAAAGTGCTGGGATTACAGGCTTGAGCCACCGTGCCCGGCCACTGTTATAATTTTAGAAATATATATTATTTATTTATTTATTTTAAAATGGATTTTATTTTAAAGATGTGGGGTACGTTTTAAGATTAGGTATACAAGTGGTCATCCTAACAGGTCATGCATTTCTTTAAATGGGAACATAAGCTAGAGAATTTGCTTCTTCTTGATCAAATGGTGAAAATGTGCTTGGAAATGCTGTTTTGGTTTTTTTTTGAGTTGGAGTCTCACTCTGTCGCCCAGAGTGGAGTGCTGTGGCTGCTCCCGGCCACCGCAGCCTTGCCCTGCTGGGCTCTGGTGATCCTTTCGCCTCAGCCTTCCAAGTAGCCGGAACTACAGGCACACGCTACCATGCCCGGCTAATTTTTTATTTATTGTAGAGACGAGGTCTCGCCAAGTTGCCTGGGTGGGTCTTGAACCCATGGGCTCAGGCAATCTACTCGCATCGGTCTCCAAAGTGCTGGGATTACAGGCTGAGGCACCGAGGAAATGCCTCTTATCATCAAATCGTCAGCTTTAACTTCCGTGCTCACTACCACCTCTGTGTCTCCTTTCCCTTCTCGTCCTCATCCTTCTCCTCTCTGCCTTTCTCTCACTCTTTGCCTTCATGAGAATTAAGCAACTCATTTACACTTCAAACCAAATGTCCTTCCCTTGAATAGAGGTCACTTACAGCCCCTCTGTGACTGGCTGGGCCTGTCACCTCTGGGGTCACAATTTTGCCAGAGATGTTGGAGAAAAGGAGGGTGGCATTGCCCAGCCCGACATTAGCCATCTCGTGTTGGTTTATGAGGCCCTGTGATCCCTCCAGAATCGAGTTCTACACAGCCAGCTCCTACTGCATGTTCACAGGGTAACAGGCATGGTGAACTGGCTTGCCCAAGATCAGTGGCGTGTGGCAGGTTTCCCCAGGCCTGTCTGGCTCCAGAGCCTATTCTTAACCACTGTTCTGCACAGTCTTCCAGCCAAGGTAGGCCTCTCCATGCTTCTGTGAGATAGCTTTCCCTAGGGTGTAGACCCCAGGCGCCACCTGCCACAGCTCTTGAAGATGGCCCCAGACTGTGGCTGGGCTTTCTGTTCCTAGAGCAAAGAGGAATAGGGTGACATGAAAGGTTTCATTTGTATGGGCTGGAGGGACAGGAATCCCCAAGATTTAGGGAGAAGGACAAGGTCAAGTATGTGGATCAGCTCACAGTGTGTTAGCATTGAGCTAGACTTTAATGATGACTTCCTCTAATCCCTTTATTTGCAGTTGAAGAAGTCAAGGATCTGAGAAGTTACATGAATCATCTGGGACACACAGTCAGTTAGATGCACAGCCAGGATTGAATTTGTTGGATTCAGGATAAACTGCTTTTTTCTGTCCACCTTCACTCTACTTGGGGTCTGCTTGTTTTTACAATAAGAAGGCTCAGAGATCCGAAAATTATTGTTTTCAGCAATATAATTTCATAGTGGGCAATTCTGCTAAAAGTAATAATAATAATAATGCTACCAGACCTCCCAAACCCATGGGTTCCAGAACGTTTCTGTGTTTTGCTAGGCTAATGTACAGAATTCCAAGGCCATATTTATACCACTTGACGATTTCCAAAGAGCTGGGCAGGATCCTATAAAAACTCAGTGTTCACTGAGTGCCAAAATGGAAAACTCAGGGCTTCCCGGTAACTCGCACTTTCCTTGGGCTCTCAGGAATGCAAAGGCCTCAGCCAACACTGACCTCCATCCACAGCTGTGACCCAAGTCCCATCACCCTCCTGAGGTTCTCACTTCCCGAACTTACCTTTCCCAAGAAACTAATATCATGCCTTAACACAGCTGTAGGTTGTCAGGAATTTCTGAAGATGGCAAAAATATTTGTCTGAAGACAAAGACTTTTCCTTCTAGTAAATTCAAGGAAAGCAGAAAGTTTAACCAGAGGTATTTAAGCTTAGCCACCATCTCCTGTTGCTTAAACAAAACAAAACAAAACAAAACAAAACAAAACAAAAAAACATCATTGAGAGGTCAGGCTTAAGTCTGTAATTCTAGCACTTTGGAAGGCCAAGGTGAGAGAATCAATTGAGCCTAGGAGCTTGAGACCAGCTGGGCAACATAGTGAGACCTCGTCTCTACAAAAGAATATTAAAAAATTATCTGGGTGTGGTAGCACATGACTGTAATCCCAGCTACTCAGGAGGCCGAGGCAGAAAGATTGCGTGAGCCTGGCTGAGACTGTAGTACGCTGAAATCATGTCACTGTACTCCAGCCTGGACGACAGTAAGAACCTGTCTCAAAAAAAAAGTTATGGAGATACAACTCACACACCATAAAATTCACCATGCTAAGGTGTGGTCTGTTCACAAGGGCGTGTGCCCATTGCCAGTCTAACTCCAGAACACGTCATCCTACGGCATCTTGAGCATCCGTCTGGGGACTGGGTACCGCTTCACTCCATGTGGCTCTTGGTCAGGGCCTATAACATCCAGCCCCTTTGCAGCATCCATCTTGGCTCAGGTGATCACATGGCCCAAGTTCACTCTCTCTTTGGCCAGCTCAGGGCCCACTAAGGGTCTAACTCCCTCAAGGAGGATCAGTCGTAGGAATGAGATAGGCATTAAACCTCAAAATGAGCCTGAGCAATGAGAATCGGAGCCTGAAAAGCAACACTCAGCCACCACGGCTGACTTTCAGGGCAAAAAAGGGAGGAAATGTCCCAGGCCATACTCCAATTAAACTTTGAGTACTGAGAATGTACCCAAGAGTCCCCCAGTTCTTTAAGGTAGATATACAAAACAATAATAACCTTGGGTCAAAGTTGCCTTCCTGGCCAGGCATGGTAATCCCAGAACTTTATAATTACATGCCTATAATACCAGAACTTTGAGAGGCTGAGGTGGCATGATCGCTTGAGGCCAGGAGTTCAAACCAGCCTGGGAAACACAGGGAGATGATGCCATCTCTACAAAAAAAAAAAAAAAAAAAAATTTAAAAATTAGCCGGGGATGGTGTCACAAGCCTGTAGTCCCAGCTACTCAGGAGGCTGAGGCAGGAGGATCACCTGAGCCCAGGAGTTCAAGACCCGCCTGTGCAACAAAGTGAGACTCTATCTCTAAACACCTGCCCCCAAACAACAACAACAACAACAACAAAACCCTGCCTTCCTGTAGCTTTCACTCAATAGCCTTCATTCAGGTCCAAAGACCAAGAGAGATTCAATCTTGGCCTTCTTCTCCATGGTACCCTTCAGGTAATTGAAATGGACTGTCGTGTCCTTGATATCTTTTATTTTCTGGGCTAACCATTTGTACTTCCTTCAACAATTGTGCATAAAATATGGAGTATTTACTCATTCGTTCAACAACGGTCTTTAAGCTTGTCTTATGTCTACGGCACTATGCCGGAGGCTAGGGGACAGAGTGAAGGCATAGACCCTGCCCTGACCAGTCTATAGTCTATCCTACCTGAATTCATCCTACTCCCTGGGGTTTCTTGAGTTGTTCAATGTCCTCTGCCAGATATGGCTTCCAGAACTGGACACTATATTCTTGAGTGGTCTGACCAACACAGAGTGCAGAAGAACCATAACTCATGACAGGGTTCTTGGACTTCCAGAGTTTTTTGACTCTTCATATTATCCTTAGGAAGTGCTCAGGGTGTACTAGTTGTGTGTGTGTGTGTGTGTGTGTGTGTGTGTGTGTGTGTGTGTGTGTGTGTGTGTGATGTAAAAAGACATTTGCCCAAAATTTTTGTAAGATGCCTGCTCTTTATGATCAAACCAAAACTGTGGTAGTATTTCTGGTGATAAAAGTTCAAGTCAAACATATCCTTTTTCCTGGGGCCCACCCACTCCCAAAATAAACTCTTAGGAATAAGCAGATTGCAATCTTCTTTTGTATCAAACTGAACTCATAAGAATGGACAGATTTTTTTTAAAAAGAAAACAACCCTAGATAGTTCACACTGTCACTAATGGTTCTTCATGATGTTTCTGAAAATAATTGGAAGGGAAGCTTGGCCATCTGGCATACGAGTGAAGCTGTTTCTAATTATGGGGCTGTTTGTCTTCAAAGCAGGGTGAACGCTGGGCAGGGCTTGGGTGTGCTCTTCTTTGATGGTCCTTGGTCAGGCCAGGCTTCCAACCTTCACCTATATGAGGCAGGGGGGCGAGGAGGGCTGGGCCACCTTCTTTTAACTTCTGACCTGAATAACTTTGGTCCTTAATTTCCTCCAGGCTTTGGGCTTTTAACTTGAGGTTTTGCTTTGAAGCTGAAAATGTGACTTTTTTGGGTTATGTTGTATCCTGGGTACTTTCCGTACGTGTAGGAGATAGAATCACCAGGGGCTGGGAGGTCAACAGACGAGAAGAAAGAACTTCTCATCTATGACAACCGGGATGAATGTGGGAGAAGTTTTCAGATTCGGGTGGCCAGGAAGCCCAGGAACCATTCCAGAAACAGCAGAGTGTGTTCCATTCCCTGCTCCTAGCATAATTTGTAGAAGGCATTGTGCTGAGTAGACATTGGTAATTTCACTGTGGAATACTTCAAGTATTTTTTTCCTTGACCTGACATTTCTTCGTATAACCCATATTTGTGAGGCACTAAACCTTTGCCAGGAACTCTATACTGAAAAAACTATTCTCATAACTGCAGTTTTCTGTTCTCCACATGATCCCAAAGCATACACTGTGCCTTACGCATTGTGGTGGATACAGCAACCACTCTTGGAGGAAAGCTAAGGGCAGAAACTCTAGAAACCTTCCAAGTGGTGTTTCTTGTTCTAGGGTTCCAAGGCCAGGAAGGACAGGTCTGAGGAGGCTGTTGACCCTCAGCAGTACCTGCAGCTATGTTTGAAAATCAGTGTTCTTAGTGAAAAGAGAATCACTTTTATTTTTATTTTTTTGAGTTGGAGTCTCACTCCATCGCCCAGGCTGGAGTGCAGTGGCACGCTCACGGCCACCCCAGTGTCAACCTGCTGGGCTCAAGCGATCCTTCTACCTTAGCCTTCCAAGTAGCCGGAACTACAGGCGCACGCCACCATGCCCAGCTAATTTTTTGATTTATTGTAGAGACGAGGTCTCGCCAAGTTGCCCAGGCTGTTCTTGAACTCATGGGCTCAGGCAATCCCCTTACCTCAGCCTCCCAAAGTGCTGGGATTACAGGATTGAGCCACTGCACCTGGCCAAGGTAATTATTTAATTCAGAAAATATTTTTAAGCAGACATATTTTCCTGATCAGAATACTCTCACCAAAGAAATTCTTTGTTATATATTTTCTCCAAAGAAATCTGGAAAAAAAGAGATAAACACAAAGTGAGGCATTAAAATGATCTCTAATTCCACGGCGTAGAGATGACTACTGATAAAATGTTGGTGTATACATCGCTTCATCTATCTAGATTTACTTTTTTTGCAACAGTCTTACAGTCTACTTTTTATGTAACAAAGTATCATGAATGTGTCTCCAGGCCACTGTCTTTTCTTCTGCAATATAGTTGTCATCCCTGCAGAGTATTCCATTGAGTGTCTGTACCTTCCTTGACTTAACTAATTGCATAGTATTGGACTTTCAGGTTGTTCCGTTTTTTCACACACACACAAAATATAGAAAAATTCTTGTGTGTAACTATTTCTTCCCATTCATTATTTCCTTATAATAATTCCCAGTAAACTTTCTGGCCAAAAAGATAAGCCAAAACGTATACTTTGTGAAATGTACATGGAGAGACCACCGGATCTGGGTAATAAGGACTTTGTTCCTGCTCTAAGCCAACCATGTGACCGTGAGCCTTACCACTCCATCCATTCAATGGGGAACATGGTCGCACACCCCATTGTGTGTCAGCAACTGATTCTGACAAGAACACAGTGAGTTTTGGGAAGACAGTCGTGACACACCACTGCTTGTCTGCTCTGAAGTCATTCTTCACTTTATTGGGTATTTGCCCCTATCTCATGGCAGTAAGGCCTAAGATGTCCAAGGATGATCACATGCCCCTGCTATGATAGGTTCAGAAATTGGCATGAGAATCTATTAGGTTTAGGGAGAGGTTTACTGAGGTTTTTAGGAAATTCCTAACCCTTAAGAGAGAACCATAGGAATAGTCATTCTCCCCTATAACTATCTCTCTCTCTCTCTCTCTCTCTCTCTCTCTCTCTCTCTCTCGACAAGGTTGGCCATGTTATTGCAATAGCTCTGTTTTCCCAAGCCTGAGACCAAAACAAAGGCAGAACCAAGACTCCTCGGGAAATGGTACTGGAACTCCTGGGATGACTCATTTAAACCTGTGGAGCCAAAGGAGCCTAATTCAGGCCTTCCGATTTGGACACAGAATCGGAAGGTCTTTCTAGTTGTAAGAATCCTTGATGCCCATTTTGTAGATGAGAAAACTGAGGTGCGGAAAGATAAAATGAGGCCGGGCACAGTGGCTCACACCTGTAATCCCAGCACTTTGGGAGGCCGAGGCAGGAGAATTGCTTGAGCTCAGGAGTTCGAGACCAGCCTAGGCAACACAGCGAGACCCCCATCTCTACAAAAAATTATTAAAAATTTCCAGTGTGATGGCAAAGCCTATAGTCCCAGCTATTCCAGAGGCTGAGGTGGAAGGATCATCTGAGCGCAGGAGGTAGAGGCTGCAGTGATCCGTGATTGTGCCACTGCACTCCAGCTTGAGTGACAGAGTGAGATCCTGCCTCAAAAAAAAGAAAAAAAGAAAGAAAGAAAAGAAAGATAGGATGACTTGCTACAAAGTCCATAACCGCTGGGCGCTTTCCAGGCTGCAGCTGCAGGACACTTTCCTGGCAACCCAGTTTGACTCCTGTCATGTTTCATAGGGTGGGGGTGGGGTGGAATTTAAGTCAAAACATATCCTAACTGGTTCTTTGAATCCCTTGTTTCATGGGAAATTCCTAGTTGTAGCAAGAACCCAAAGTGCAATGCCCCGTCCCCCATGTGGGAAGTTCAGTCTTCTTTTGGTCCTCTCTAGTGATTCTTTCTAGAAGTCCCTGGGGGAGAGATCTGACAATAATCCAGACCTCTCCCTGCACTGTCTCTGCTCTTGGTCTATACCCTTTGTTGCCTTCTGCTGCTCTGACTGTTATTTCTCTGTACTCCGGGGTCCCAGTTTATGCTACGGCCAAACACCATCAACTCTAACTCTGCTCAGTCCATGGGTCACTGTCCATGCTCCCTCCGACTGTCCCTGGATTGCCACTTGCTCTGTCCTGTCCTTCCTCTTTCCAGCCATAACACAACTCTTCTTTCCATGGCCGCTGACTCGAGTGGGTCCCGAGGAGAGTAGGGCCTCTTGCTGACAATTCTCCACTCTGACCCCCAGTGTGCTCCTCCCTGGAGATCACGTGCCCTCAGGGGAAGGGGTTTGACCAGGGATGGTTTCAACCCAGCGTTATGCTGTGTGAGGGATCGCATCTCCCTCCAACATTCAGCCCTGACGCCTAGTCCACTCTGCTTCTTCTTCTTTGTGGCGTTTCTCAGAAATCTCACTTCCATATTGTGGGATGGGACTAGGGCAGAAATTCATCCATGATGAACTTTAGGGTGGGGGTGGACATCCATGAACCTTTTAAATTCAAAGTTTTATGTAAAATTGCATTTTATGGGACAAAGACCTCTCAGGTTGATCAGCCTGTCAAAGAAATCTGTGACCCCCCCCTAATAACTAAGACCCACTGGTCTCTAGATGGTCTCTAAACAGGCTGATCTCTAAAGCTCTTCAAGTTTGGATGTTCTGTGACCCTGTGATTTCATAATACGGGTTTGTAGCAAATTTACCAAAAGCAGAAGCATTTGATCATTTTCCCAAACTACTCAGTTGCATTCCTAAGGGAGCACAGATGTGTGTGTAAACATTTTAGTACAGACAATGCGATATGATTTTAAGAGATAGCAAAGAATTAAGCATTGATATGTTTATCAGCAAAATATCAGTCCTCTGATCACAAGACTATTCTAGCCTCAAGTACTGTAAGTATTGGATCTTTCTTTTCACAGCAGCAAGATCTTGGAAACTATATTGACTGGAAGAATGGTGAAACAAAGGGGATGCTTGGAACACTTGCCCGCCTTTCTAGTTGTTCCTTCCGTTCAAGGAGTGGAATGCTTGGCGACAGGGCCGGGTTCTCTTCTCTTCTCTTCTGTGCAGCCTGTCGTTCCACAATTGGCCCCTAGACGGCAATCTTGTGTTAGTAAGGAGCCGGGTAGCCAACTTACATAGGAGCCTGGGGTAACTGATGGCTGAAACTGTCAACTCTCAGGTGGTAAGAAAGGAAACAGAGGTGATTTTTTACCACAGTCAGAAGAAGCCAGAACTGGAAAGGTAATACAAAATCTTTCTGTATTACTTGTAATGAAATCTGGAAACACAGCCTTTGCCCAGTCATTGAAAATATGACTTAAGTGTGATGCTTCGAGGAACTTGTCAGTTTTTTCAAAAAATCTTTAATTGGAGTAAAACACACGTAAAACAACATTTGCCATGTTAACCATTTTACAAGTGTGCATTTTTAAAAACCGAGGGTACAGTTCGGGAGTGTTAAGTACATGCATAGTGTCATGCCACCCATCTCCAGAACTCTTACTCATCTTGGAAAACTGAGGCTCAGAAACCATTAAGTGATTCCCTGTTCCCACTACCCCCCCCGCCCCATTCCCCCCGCGGAGCCCTGGTGACCATCATTCTACTTCCTGTATCTCGTAGAAAGGGAAAAAAGCATTTGTCTTTTTGTGGCTGGTTGATTTCACTCAGTGTAATATTCTTAAGACGGACTTGTCAATTTTCATCTGAAAATTATTTTTTTAATTTGGAAAGAGACTGGCAATTAATAAAAAGCATATGACTGGACTATCGTCCCAGGTTCACAGCTTCACAGGCAAATGCTCTTCTTCAAACCACTGGAAGTCAAAACCTTCAAACACAACACCCACCAGGGGGTCTCTGAAGGCTCAATGAAACATGCAAATTCACAAGACTGCCACAGCCCACACACGGCACCCATTGACTCAGGGGATGACTTGGTGGAGACAGAGGGTGTCCGCAGGACATATTTTGAGTTCCTAGCAGCAGACCACAAAGCCATCCACACGGCAGTAGGAAAATATTCTCTTTGACCCCAGGGGATGACTCACGTGTGAAGAAATGAGACTCCCATCAGGAGAGTGTGGAAGCCACACTCTATGGCCCCAGATCTCACCATAGCTTCTATCTTCTGGAAGATCCTCAAAGGCATAACTTTCATGGTCCCCACAGGATCATGCCAGTTACAAGGGTCACGGCACTTACAGAAACCCAAAGATATGGCTTGCTATCTGGTATTTATAGTTGTCTCAATCCAGATAGAATTAACCAGGACTTGTTTTTACTTTTCTTTATCAGGTTTCCAGGGGAACAGAGCTAGGAAGTTAGTCAAAAATCAAGTGCGCATGCAAAAGTGGAAAGGGTTTTGTTAATCCTTTATTCTCTGCCCTTTGCATGGTTAGATTACAACTCCAGACCAAGAATCTGGTAAACAGAAAGGAGTCAGAATGGCAAACTGATATGAGGAACTAAATTGCACAATGAAAAGTGTCATCTCTTATTTGTTACAGTTGCTTTGCTTTTCAAAATGGATGTTGACTTTGCCCAGTGCTCAGCTCCTTCTGGGGAAATGTTTCCATTTGAAAACTTCATAAGATAACACATTATATGCTGAGGGTAGATTTAAGTACAATTAAAGAGGGATTTCTCTCCAAAGTAATTTATATAGAAAATACAAAATGGACCGGACGCGATGATTCAAGCCTTTAATCCCAGCACTTTGGGAGATCAAGGAGAGAGGATTGCCTAAGCCCAGGGGTTCAAGACCAGCCTGGGTAACATGGTAAGATCTCGTCCCTACAAAAAAAAAAAAAAAAAAATTAGCCGGGTGTGGTAGTGCGTCCCTGTAGGTCCAGCTACTTGGAAGGCCGAGGCGGAAGGATTGCCTGAGCCCAGCAGGTCAACGCTACAGTGACCATGAGAGTGCCACTGCACTCCAGTCTGGGCAACAGAGTGAGACTCCAACTCAAAGAAAAAAAAAAAGAAAGAAAGAAAAAGAAAATACAAAATGCAGGTTAAGAGAGCAGGGAAAAACAAAAAGCCAGTTACAAAAGTTGACAGCCAGAGGGGTGATGGTTCAAGAAAAAGGTCTAAGACATGATTTTAGGGAGCCCCATCCTCTACCCCTCACCTGCTGGGCCCTCCCTGTACCTTCTGATAAAGTTTGAGATTCTTTAAAGCTAAATCTATCTTTATGTTCATATGCACCTAGTGTTTAACTCCCACTTATAAGTGAGAACATGCAGTGTTGGAGTCTCTGTTTCTGAGTTATTTCCTTAAGATTATGGCCTCCAAGTCCATACACGTTACTGCAAGGGACATGATTTTATTCTTTTTTCTGGCTGCATAGTATTCCATGGTATGTATACATTATGTTTTACTTATCGAATCAGCTAAATAATAAGGCTGGGAACTCCACAGAGGAGGAGTGAGCAAAAAGAGTGACGACAGAAACATAACACAATAGTGTTCACTATTTGGGTGGCAGGTGAACTAGAAGCCCAAACCCCACCATTACACAATACATCCATGTAACAAACTAGCACATGTGCCCCTTGAATCTAAAATAAAATAAGATTTACAAGAAGATAAATTAGTTCATTCCACCATGATATATAAGAGTTAAGATACAAATATCTTAAGAGGCTGGGCTCGGTGGCTCAGCCTGTAATCCCGCAATTTGGGAGGCTGAGGTGAGTGGATTGCTTGAGCCCGTGGGTTCGAGACCCACCTGGGCAACTTGGCGAGACCTCATCTCTACAATAAATCAAAAAT
>NW_007231713.1:26335-29592 GCF_000164805.1 Carlito syrichta | reverse complement strand
CTCCAGTCTGGGTGACAGAGTGAGACTCCAACTCAAAAACAAAACAAAACAAAACAAATACCTTAAGAGAGGCATATCCACATATGAAGGTACAAAAGTCTGATAATTACAAGATGTTGCAGCTTAAAGAAATCCCAGAGCTCCCTGGCCAGCTCTTCATGTGGTGACTCACACCTGTAATCCCAGCACTTTGGAAGACAGAGGTGAGAAGATTGCCTGAGTCCAGGAGTTTGAGACCAGCCTGGGCAACTTGGCGAGACCTCGTCTCCACAATAAATCAAAAACTTAGCCATTCATGGTGGTGCACAGCTGTGGTTCCAGTTACTTAGAAGGGTGACTTGGAAGGATTGCCTGAGCCCAGCAGGTTGAGGCTGCAGTGGCCATGAGCATGCCACTGCACTCCAGCCTGGGTGACAGAGATCCTGACTCAAAAAAAAAAGAAAGAAAGAAATCCCAGTGCCCCCTAGCAAGCTCTTCATGTGGTGACTCACGCCTGTAATCCCAGCACTTTGGGAGGTGGAGGTGAGAGGATTGCCTGAGCCCAGGGGTTCAAGACCAGCCTGGGAAACTTGGCAAGACCTCGTCTCTACAATAAATCAAAAAATTAGCCGGTCATGGTGGCACATGCCTGTGGTTCCAGTTACTTGGAAGGCTGAGGTGGAATGATTGCCTGAGTTCAGCAGGTCGTGGCTGCGGTGGCCGTGAGCATGCCACTGCACTCCAGCCTGGGACTGGACTCTGACTCCAAAAGAAAAAAAAAGAAAAGAAAAGGAAAAAGAAATCCCAGAACCCCCAGCAAGCTTTTCATCTTATAATGAAGAAACAGTCTCAACTAGATTGATAGTCATGAAGCCAATTGGATCCTCAGGTGCCCAACAAACTCTCCATCAGATATTTCACTCTTTCCTGAGAGAAGGCAGAGGAAGCCTGTGGAGAGGGAGAAAGGGGATGATGATCCATGAAAAAGGCAGCAGGGTAAGAAAGCGGAGGGCGTGAAGGCATTTCCTCCTGGCGATGGCTGCTCCCCTGGCTGCATGTTAACGGCCCATTTGTGGTGTGGGGTGGACACGCCATGTGGGCAGAAGAGGAAATCTGGGCCCGTAATTTGTTAACTCTGACCTTGCTTAAAAGGCGTCTCCTTTTATCTTCCTAAGAGGAAGTAATTCGTTACATCAGTTGTTCTGCAGTGGCTTTTGGATTGCGAATATAAAATCTGTGACTCCCGGAACACAGAGGTCCTGGGTTAGGACTTCTGTTTACCTAGCCCACCCACTGGTCTTCCGGAAGGTCGGCATTTGTGGGTGGAGTGGCTGAGAGGTATGCCTCTTTCTCTTCCCCTGAAAACCAGGGTCACCCTCTATCTAGTGTGTATTTAATGTGCATAAAGACATTTCTGGATCTTCATGGATGAGAGGGAGGTCATGATGAGGAGAAACTTGGTGATGGTTGCAAAGTCAACATCGGACTGAGAGTGTGAAGATGAAGATGAGGAAGAGGTTCGTGAGAAGCAGTTGGTCCTTGAGTGAGGGAACAGCCAGTTTGAGGGATGGAAGAGACAAGTCTGGCTTGACCGGAAGAAAGTCCTATGTGCACAGAGCGGCCAGGAGGAGCTTCCTGTTGGACTGAGCTGACAAGCAGGATCTGGAGAAAGTGAACACAAGGACCTCTCTTCTTGAGCTGGAGGAACTCAGAGCAAGGACTCCAATCCTTTCTGGAAGGAGAAATCAGAGATGGCCTGAGCTAGGAGGGGCTTGCACGGGGGAACCACGGGCACAGCTCAGCACCACCGACCCTCCGTTTGTAACTTGCACAAGACAGAATACAGTTCCTAGCCATAGTAGCTGCACACATAAGCTAAAACCCATAAGGACAGAGGGTTTTGTTCTTTGTAACCCTGGCCCCTGGAGACACTAAGCTGAGTTAGTTTTTCAGTATGGCTGAACAAATACAGCCCACAGGGAATGCTACTGCTGTCTCACTCTTGAGGAACCAGTGTCTGCCAACTCTTCCAAGGCATTCTTAATTTCTGACTCATGGCCAAGTAGTGAACTCTGACTTGGGGGGTCAAAATGTGCTTTCTTTAGAAATAGGAAGAGGTGGGGAAAGTCTTATGAGGAAGAAACACGGAGTCTCAGGGGTGACAGAAGAGGTGACATTTGAAAAAACAGGGATCTCTTGTTCTTGCGTGTGTCTGCATGCCTGTGTGTGTGTGTGTGTGTGTGTGTGTGTGAACTTGCAACTTCCAGGGTCCCTTTTTAGGATCCAGTTTCTTTTTACTTTTTATTTTTATTATTTTTTTTAGCTTGTTGACATCTGGCAGCATTCAGTCTCTCCTCCAAGCTAATGCTTAAAAAACTAAGGTGGCCTGGTGTCACTAAATCATCACCAGCTATGCCTGGCTTTAAAAATCTATAATTAATATCAGACCTGAATGTTGCTTATTAACCAAACACAGCTTATTCATCATTTACAGGTATGTGGTGTCAGTGATGGTTAGAGTTAAGCTCCTCAAAACAATGCCCTGGCAACTAGGAATGTGTGGGCTTCTCCAAAGAGGGGAACAACGGAATGGGGGACATCCTATCGGAAGCAGGAGGAAAAGGGCAGAGGATACAAGCCTTTGCCTGACGTGCTGTTCTGTTTAAGCTGCCTTTAAAAGTGCTTAGAGATAAAAAGGATGGCATAATCCTTTAAAGAAAGGAAGTAGCCGATGTCAGAAGAAACCCAGAGCAGAGATGCAGAAAGAGGCAGGATTAGGCAGACAGTCCTAGTTTTCTCCCTCGGTTGGGTACCAGCAGCCTAAAGATGCTCGTCTGGCAGGGCCTCTCCTTTCTCGCACCTTTGGAGCTTGTCAGTTTTAGGGTTCAGCTCTCTGGAGATGGAGTCCTCTCTAAAATCTACAGAACATAGGCACCACTTGGGAGCCCTTTCTGTCAAGGTCATATGAACAAGTTGGAGGTCAGAAACCACAGCTCCTCCCCTTCCCCAACTCTCGCCCAGAAAGTGACCATGGAAACCAAAGGCAGGGTTCCTGATGGCCCTATCTGAGCTGAGCTGGGGATGACGACCTGCCAGAAACCCTCAGGAGAAAGCGGGGGATGCAGTATTGGAGATTGTCTCTCTAAAAATATGGTCTGAGGTTGCACAGAATTTGAGAGCTCACCAGAGGCCAAAAGGTGGGGAAGAAGCATCCCAGAGCTTTTTTTTTTTTTTTTGAGTTGGAGTCTCACTCTGTCGTCCAGACTGGAGTGCAGTGG
>NW_007231713.1:0-26061 GCF_000164805.1 Carlito syrichta | reverse complement strand
CACACACACACACACACACACACACACACACACACACACACACACACACACACCATGTATCCAAGCCATGTATGTGTATGCATGTACCAATGTCCCCGAGTTACGATGGCTCAACTTACAACTTCTTGACTTTACAATAGTTCCAAGGCAAGACACATCCGGTAGAAACTGCACTTCGAGGACCCACACAATCACTCTGTTTTCCACATTCAGCACCATATTCAATAAATTGCCTGAGACAGTCAACTTTTATTATAAAAAAGGCTTCGTGTTAGATGATTTTGCCCAGCTGTAGGCTGATGTAAGTGTTCTGAGTTTGTGTAAGGCAGGCTATGCTATGATGTCTGGTAGGTTGGCTGTATTAAGTGCATCCACTTATGATATTTTCAATTTATGATGGATTTATCAGGGTGCAATCTCATTATAAGTCAAGGAGCATCCATACATTTGTGGAGAGCTAATCACCATCACAGAACAAGCTCATCTAACCAAACTTTCTCAGATTATAGCACAAACATGGCTATGATAGCAAAAGAATCCGGAAATACAGAAAAAGACAAAGGGGGAAATAATCCCATCATGGAGGGAAACATTTTGTGTCTGGCACTCTGGTCTTTGTACTCGACCGATTGAGGACTATTTGTTTTGTTTTGCAATACTGGATTCTACTCAATATACTGTGATATTTATGGAAACCTATTTTAAGTTGAGGATGTATTGAGACTATTCCCGTGTTTAATGATTTCTAATGTCAGTATAGTATTCTACGTGTGACGTATCCCACCAGCCACTTTAACTAAAATCAGGATAAACACATTTACTCATAACCTTGGCTCAAGGCATACGTAAAAATGATTGGACCTCTAAGTGGACTCTATAACTCCCAAAGTCCCACAGCACCAGTTCATTATTTTACCGAGGGCTGGGGTGACGCAGAACAGGGCAGCCTGTGTTATCTCTCTCTTGCGAGTGTTTCTGGGAAAGAAGGCCATTTCTTCCCTCCTCTCCTGTGGTTGCATTTGTTTTCTATCTCCCTCTGTGTGGTTTATTATCTTCCAGGATTCTTGTGTCTGCTGTTTCATCATTTCTGAGTGGTTCAGAGCATCTTAGAGAGGAAGAGGAAGGGTGAACTCCAGCACGTAGGGTCAACAGTCCTGCCCCTCTGGAGTGCCAGGCAGTCAGCAGAAACTCCTGTTCCTATGCTAGTGGTAGGGGGAAGCCTGGGGACAGGGAGCCTGTGGAGTGGGTGGGAGAATTCATTCGCTCCTCCTCCTATCTGCTCCCACTTAAAGCCATCTGGGCCCTGGGAAGGTAATTTGTGTAGTCCTTCAACTTGTGTGACCACACACGCTCTTTAAAGAGATGCTTACTAGCTTCACATGGAAAAAAAACACCAAACTTCTCCTTAAAGAAGTTCAAGAAGATTCCTCTCGTGTTCTTTGTGTTCTCTCCTCTGACTCTCCATAAGAAAGGTGCTTGTGGCTTCTCAGAACACGACTCAGGTTTCCACTTGGGCTTGACTTTTCCCTTTCCCCTTTCAGTTTCCTGTTGCTACTGTGAACTGCTGCTGCCCAGAAGACTTTTCTTTTTGTCCCTGCCTTCACTCCGAAGGAATCCACGGCCCAACTCCATGTGTGTCTCGGTGGAGGCTGCCAAGCCCTTCACAGCCTCATCATTCTCCTAACCTGAGAGTCCAGCTCATTGAGGGTTGGGGAGGGAGTATCACCCCCGGGTGAGAGGAGGCACCACTCCAGCAAGACCGACTGAAGATTTTATCTGTGCCAGGCAGAAAAGCACCGGACCTTTCTTTTTTAGAAGTCTAGCCTGCTTTTTCTTCTATGTTTGCCCCTTGTATCAATGACCCAGGAATAAAGCCAGAGAGAAAGAGAAAATGTGACAATTCAGGCCTGGAAAGGACAGGATGGAGACAAATAAGAGATAACGATGCAAAACGATACCCGGATACCTCTTTACAGTCGGCAAAGCATTTTTACACGTGTGATCTCATGAGGTCGTCCAACACCCTCCATGTAGAGAAACACACCACCGCCATGATGATTATCCTGGTGTGTAGACTGGAGACTACAGGTGTGCAGTGGACACTTTGGTGTGCCGCCAGATTCCTCCTCAAAGGCAACCCACTCCCCAGCTGTGGGCGTGTTGGCTGCAGATGGCTACAGCAGCGTCCCACACTGGGAACTGCCCTTTGCTGGAGGATATTCACCCTCCCTGGGCCCTGCCCTGGTTATACACCCTCCCTAAGCCCTGCCTTGACCCAGACTCCTCTACAGGGCCACCCCAGCTCCAGAACATCCTGTAGGATCAGCTGAGAACTCTGTAGCAACTGCATCATGTCAACTTAAGGATGAAATTTATGCTGAGCAGCCTAGCTAAATATACATATTCAACAGGTCACCGGAGGGTTCATGAATATTCATGAAGAGGTGGTGCAGCGCATGCGTAGTAGGCTAACGGGGGACTGCAACCTGAGTCCTGCATTTGCCTTAGGGTGGAGACTTGACATTGAATGCATTACAATTAGGGCTTAGACATCAAAAGGTGAAGCAGAGGGCACAAAGGTACTCAGTGTGCAGTCTCCATGGACTGGTCTGGTCCACTCTGTGGTCAGCGGTCTCATATCAGGAAGTGATGCTAGTTGGTGGTCGTGTGAAGCCCGCAAGTCGAGAGGCAGAATCGGGTGGTGGGTTGATCTCGGGATGGAGCCAGTCTGTCAAAAGGGCTGGTCTCTGTTTAACCCTTGGGGAAGAAAGACTAATGCTGGTTATGGAGGGAGGGGTTGTGGCGGGGCCTGTTTGATCTCCCATCCCGTCATGGCCAGGAACTCAGTTTTTAAGGTTTCTCTGGGGCCCCCTTGGCCCAGGGGGAGTCCATTCAGTGACTGGGGGACTTAGCATCTTGTGTTGATTACCCAATTGGAGTTCAACTTCTCCCTCTGCTCGATTCTACTTCCCTCCCTGGGAGTTGCACCAGAGAGTTCCTTTTACCTGCAAGCCTGTCTCAATGTCGTTTTCTAGGGAGCCCTAGGGTATCTGCCTGCTCAGGCTGCCATAACAAAGTACCACAGACGAATGGCTTAAATGACAAAAATTTACTTTCTCACAATTCTGGAGGCCAGAAGTCCAAGACTGTATTATTTTCTGAGATCTCTGTTCTTGGATTGTAGGTAGTCGTCTTCTCTCTGTGTTTTCACCTGGTCTTTCCTGTGTGTATCAGTGTTCTTAATCTTTTTTCTTCTTCTTCTTCTTCTTTTTATTTTACTTTTAATTTTTTAACTTTAAAGATGTGGGGTACAATTCCGGGTTAGGTATATAAATGTTCATTATGCAGGGACCCTTGTTGATGAGGTGTGCCTCCCCCGACCCCAGATTCCCACTGCAGCCAATCCTGCATCACCCCCCACCACTCCCCTCCCTCCCCTCCCAGCAGTTTCGAGCTACTGCCAAACTTTTCTTATAGTATTTTGATAATTGTTCAAGGTCTGCTTTTGAGTGAGAACATGTGATACTCAGTTCTTTTTTTCTGTTATAGATTGCTTAGTAGTAAAGACTCTAAGTCAATCCAGGTTGCTGTGAAGTTCATGATTTTGTCCTTCTTTATGACTGCCTAATATTCCATTGTGCATTTGTACCACATTTTTTTTTAGTCCAGTCCTCTTTCGATGGGTAGCAAGGTTGGTTCCATGTTCTTGCTATTGCGAATGATGCTGTAATAAACATACGTGTACAGGTATCTTTTTCATAGAGTGATTGGAGTTCCTCTGGGTATATTCCCAGTAGGGGGATTGCGGGGTCCTATGGAAGTTTTATTTTTAGATCTTTTAGGAATTACTACACTGTTTCTAAAGAGGCTGTACTAGTTTACACTCCCAACAGTGTAGAAGTGTTCCCTTTTTGCCACATCCTCTCCAGTATCTGTTTTTTTTTTTGTTATTGATGATGGCCACCCTGACTGGAGTTAGGTGGCATCTCAGTATGGTTTTAACTTGCATTTCTTTGATGACTAATGAGGCTGAGCATTTTTTCATGTATCTGTTGGCTGCTCGTATGTCTTCTTTTGAGAAATGCCTATTCATATCATTTGTTCACTTTGTAATGGGGCTGTTTGTTTTTTTCTTTTCAGTACGTTTGAGTTCCTTGCAGATCTTAGCTGTTAGACCTTTGTCAGACATACAGTTGGCAAATACTTTTTCCCAGTTTGTGGGCCATCTCCCTGCTCTCTTGATGGTTTCTTTGACTTTGCAGAAGCTCCTCAGTTTGATGAGGTCCCACTTGTCTATCTTATCTCTTATGGCATGGGCACTTGGGATTTTGACCGGGAATTGGTTGCCAGTTCCAATTTCCATAAGGTAACCCCTCTTCTTATAAGGACATAAGTGATATTGGATTAGGACCATCCCTAATAACCTCATTTTAACTTAATTGCCTCTTTGAAGACCCAGCAACAGTTACATCCTGAGGCACTGGGGGTTAGGACTTCAACAAATATATTTTGAGTGGAAATAACACCTACCAAACACAAGGTTGAAGAGACGGAGTGACATGCTCAAAATAAGGCCGCTCTTTTACTTGTTCAATAACTTATCAGATATCTTACAGCCCCAGGGCTCTTCCTGATCCTGTGCCACCTTGCCCACTGGTAGCAACCTTATGAAATCGAGTGGGCAGGCATCACTGCCAGGAAATCAAGAATTAAGACTGAAATTGCTCACAGTTTCAGTGCTCTGTTGACTACTCAGTGAGATCTACCAGAGTTGGGAATCTGGCTCATTTTATTCTGCTAAATTGTTGCCAGGACTCACAAATACAAATCGTAGTGGACAATTTAACAATCTTATTGTTAGCTGATGTTATTAATAACTACAAAATGATGAGATTAAGGACACACACAAGAATCACCTTAAGTGAAGGTGAAGCAATAACACAGGGTAAAGAGAACATGGAATATTCTAGGTCTAGGTCTCTGAGATAAAGATTAGATCATAAACTTGTTAATTGATCAGAAAAATACACAGCTGTGTAGTCCCAAGTGAGGAATATGTCATACAATGGAGATCTTAGAAACTTCAAAGAATCTCTTGTGTACAATAATGTTATTGTGAAACACTATATACACATACATGTTGAAAGTTTGGTTTTCCTTGTTTGCTGACATATCCACATGGAAAAGCTAGTTGGAGGAGTGGAGGAGAGGAAGACTCTTTTGTTGTTTTTGTTTTGTTTTTTAAACAGTTAAAGGCTTTTATGTATGCATGGAAAATATTGAGAATTGTATGAAAAAAGAACATGTTAAGGTTTCACACTGGTAAGGCCAAAAGTAAGTTATTACCGCAAAGAACTTTTAAAAGATTTGAAAACTATGTTCCTTCTTCTCTTTCTTCCTACTGTTCTTTCTTTTTTTATTGTAGAATGAAGACTTACACATGGAATCACTTTATTTAGTTTCGGAATACCCTCTGTCAAACTCATTTACTTTTCTTCTTCTACCATTTAAACCCCCCAAATATGGTCAGGATATGAGCAGTGTTTTCTTCTTATGTTGCTTTTTAATTTTTATTTTATTTCATTATAGAGATGTGGGGTACAAGTGAGGATTAATTATGTAAGTAGGCTGCAAGCAGGTGAAGTTTGGGCTTCTAACTGGCCCTCACTACCCCTGGTAGTATTTGTCCCATGCCTCCCACCCTCTTCTCTCTCCCCTCCCCTAGCAAATGTCACATGTTCTCACTCACAAGTGAGCTCTGAACATTAGTCACATTAGCACAAGAGAGATTCTGTGGCTTTAAATCAAAAGTAGTTTTTACCTTGGAAATAGTATGCTATAAACTTGTCTTTAGACTCTCACTCTACTCTTTACTATTGGGTCTTATGCAAGTACTTTAATTTGGTATGTTTTATTTTTGTTCTCATCTATAAAATGAAGATAACAATTTTTACTTTGCAAAGTTAGTGTGAAGAGTAAACATCTTCCAAATATAAAGCACCCTGCAGTGTGCTGGTGTATAGAGCAGGAGCTCCACAGAGTTAGTTTCTGGTTCATTGAAGAGGAACCACCCCTACTAATCAGTGCTACTGTTACCAGGAAAATGATGGGAAGACTTTCAATGCCGCCCCCAAGCTATCCACTTCTGCATAAGGCAGATGGATTTTTCTCCACTCCAGGACAGGGGAGGAGGTCTCAGCATTACTGGCTCAGCCCTGCAGGAAACCCTCTCGCTGACCCTCCAGGCAGGACACTGGCAAGTCCAAAGGGCTGATGGATAAGGAGGAGAATAAACAAAATGAGAAAGAAAGAGAGCACCACACAGACGGATCTTTCTTTTTTTAATTCTCTTTTCAAATATTTATTTGAAATATTTGAAGTGAAATAGGACACTTCGACCAATTCAAAAAGATGCAGAGAGGCGGGGAAAAGATTTGACATTCTAGTGAACAAACTCCCAGGCTTTTCTCTATGCTGAAATACATAAACGCAAATAATGACTTAAAAAAAGGATTTTATTTTATGTACCAGCTTGAAAACTACCTTCTTTTTCATTCAATATCTTATCATGGCTATTCACCCCCATCAGCGAATATGAACATACAGTCTCTCTCTCTTTTTTTTTTTTTAGTCGGAGTCTCGTTCTGTCACCCAAGCTGGAGTGAAGCAGCACACTCAGGGTCACTGTAGCCTTGACCTGCTGGGCTCAGGTGATTCCTCCACTCCAGTCTTCCAAGTACCTGGAATTACAGGCATGCGCCACCACATTCAGCTAATTTTTTGATTTATTGTAGAGATGAGGTCTCGCCAAGTTGCCCGGGCTGGTCTCGAACCCATGGGCTCAGGCAATCCTCTCCCAAAGTGCTGGGATTATAGGCATGAGCCACCATATCCAGCCTCATACAGTCGTTAATAACTGTAAAATATCCCATTGTATGAATAACTCAGAATTTATTTATCCAATTCCATATTACTGAATATTTACGTACTTTCCAATTATTTGCTTTCAATTATAAATATTTTGTTGAACATCTTCTCAAACTTGTCCAACAGTCTTCAGGAGAAATTTCTAGAACAGGATTGTTGGTTCAAAGGACACTATCTCCAGAAAATTTACATTCCCACCTCAAGTGTTGGGAAAATCCCACACTCCAGCAGTTCCACTTCAAATTCATAACGGTAAAACTCAAATCTGCAGTCCTATCACGTATCCCTCCATTGTGTGCTCTCTTAATATTTAAGATCATTCTTCTACATCTTTTCATTTCTTCTTAACCCTTCACTACATCCCTTCCCCCTTACCTGCTCAGCTAACATCCCTGTTTCACCCTTTTTTAAAAAAGCTGTAGAGAGCAACACTGTTATCTGTCCACCCCCAAATCAATACACTGCGCGCGCACACACACACACACACACACACACACACACACACACACACACACACCACACACACACACGCACACACACACTGGGACCCATTTTATCTGCTTTCCCCCTCCACCAGTACAGAGTCCACATGGCTAGCACTGGTCTACACCTTTTTTGAACCAAATTTGCCCAATGACTCAAAGACTTCTCTCCTCAGGAATTGGTACATAAAGGCAAGACCAAGACTTGAGAAAGATAACCCAAAAAGAAAAGCAGATACAGGTCAATATCATACTATGTATCTACCCATCAATATATATATATATAGGAGGTGCCAAAAAATGTTTCCACATTTTAAGAGATGTTTTAATGTATTCCTTTTCAAAGTTGAATTAAATTACAGTAGTAATGTGTGTATGATGTTCGATCAACCGTGCTTCGGCCATTTTCTTTGACTGTCCTGCCTGTCGCACGGGGCCGCTGGCATTCATTTGATTAATGTCATCTTTTGAAAGAACGTCATACTTAAAATGTGTATACATTTTTTGGGCACCCCCTGTATTTACCAAACACGTACTATGTGCCAGGCATTGAATGAAATAGACCAAGTATCTGTCCTGAAAAACATATAAGCTAGTGTCAGAAACAGATCTACAACTAACTAAGAAAAAAGTTAAGCAGATTGTGATGGATGCCCGGTAGGAAACAGAGAGAGAGAGAATGATTGACTAGAGAGCAACAGGGTGGGGATGGATCACCGCTCAGGAAAGGAAGGTCAAGGAATGATGATCTGAGAGGAGAGAGAGATGGTGAAGACCGTCATACAACGATAAGGGGAGAACTTTCCAAGGAAAAAAGAACAGCAAGCCCGGAGATCACTTTGTGTTGGAGGCGCAGCCAGGAGGCCAGGCTGGTTGGAGAGTAGAGCATGAAAGCAGGAAGAGACAGACAGCTGGGGTCATAGGAAGGCGGCTGTATTTATCGAAAAATTCATTGGGAGCACATGAACGAGAGCTTGGTCTTTCATTTTTAAAAGAGCTCTTGAGCTAACCTGTGGAAATTGAATTTGATGAAATCCAAATAACTAGCTGGAGAATGGTCTCATTTTAAAAATATTAAATCATACAAAACTCCAATAACACGACGATGTACTCTTTTTAAAAAAATCCATCCCAAAGGGACATGCCATAGAATGCAAAAATCCCACTCCAAGCAGAGAAGCAGAGATGAGTTACTTGTCAAGATCCCTTAGAGCTACGATTGCATGTGAAGTCCTCTTTTTTTTTTTTTTACTATTTGGCTTCATTAAGTTTTTTTTTTTTAAACAAAAGAAAACAGATTTGTGCCTCTGGGAAAAAAAATTGGCATAGATTCTAAACAAACACGCCAAAGCCATATTCTTTAATCTTCTTAGATTTATAAATGAGCTATTTCCTTAATTAAGTACAATTAGGAATGGCTTATTTTCTCAATTTTAAGTGAGTTTCTGAAACATATCACATGACACAGAAGATGAGGGAAAATTAGAAACTGTTGCTGCTCTTACAGTTCATAAATCATACATCTTGCTTTTCCTCAATAATCTGCTGATAACGTCTGAAATCTAAGACCACCACCAGGAGTTAACATATGTTTCAATTAGAGTTAAAAGCGTATCACCCAACTTGGCATGTAGGTGGTTGTTGACATCATGCATGTTGCGATAAATGAGAAAAATGTATCACTGAAGACCGTCGTTTGTATATTCAAGATAGTCCTCTCAGAACATGTAGATATCCACGGAACTGTGACTTTAAGATAAAAAATAAGATGAGGGACTTGGTCTGGAGTTGTTTTCAGATCCTTAAAACACATTTCAACGAAATATGTGAAAAATAGAACATATTTACATGTGTATAAATTATTTCACCCCAAAGAGCCATTGCTCTTAGGTAATCCCAGGAGATAGACCTTTTGCCTGTTCACACCCAGTTCCCTTGTGTGAAAGGCTATATCACTTTCTCTTTCTTTCTCCTTCAGACTTTGCCGGGGCCACTCTGTGGACATCTTGAATCACAATTTCCCTAGGCTGATAACTGCAACGAGCTAAGCTTGCTGGGCAGGAAGACTTTTAAGTGAGTCGGTGCTGTTTTTACTCTGAGATAAGCATTCTCTCCCCTTTCACCATGTTCAAGATCTCTAAGGGAGGGGTTTTAAACTTTAGGAGGTGCCTCCAGAGCCCTGGGGGCCTCCGAAAGGCACTCCTTCTCCCTGTGTCTCCCACACCCTAGCATCCTCTCAGGACTGCAAGTTGCTCGTGGAGTTCTGCACAGGTTAATTTCACGCACAGCGTTCATGAAACAGATATTTTACCTAATGGCATTTTTAGAGTGGAGGTGAAGGGACACTTAAACTGTACAGGGTGTCCCAATCATTGTAGAAATTGGTGCTGTAGATTATGAGGTCAGATATCACACAGCTTCCAGGCATTCCTGGCGGATTTCCTTCTCCTCCCCCATAACTCTTCCCGGCACCAACATTTCTCCTTCTCAGATGAGAAAACTACACACCCCCCTCTCCCTCCCCATACTCCTCCACCCCCACTGCCTCTTCTGCAAGGTTGTTCTTGTTGCATTTTCATTTCTCTGCTCTGTTCCATGGATCCTGAATGCTTTAGTGACCTGACCCACCCGACCAGGAACACACTCTTGTAGGTTCAGAAATTCCCTTTCTTCCCCAACTACTAACCGCGAATGATCACCATCTTTCTCACTCCCCCATCTCTGAAATCCAAATTTACCTTGTTCATGACCAGTTCTGGGATGCCTTATTAAAAACAAAAAACAAAAAAAAAACTTAGTCTCCCCAAAATCCCAACCCTTCATTTTTCTTTAAGTCCACATTCCGGCCAGTTAGGAGGGGAAAGGTCAGTATTGAGTTGCTCTTGCCCTGGGACCTGAGATTTTGTTTACTTCCCTCCATTGCGGGAATGGTGGCACAAATGTGTTTCACCTGCCGAGTTTTTCAAGCCTGCGTTTCACCGGTCTCAGCCTTTTCTAGCTTCTCTCCTTCCTCTCTGAGATTGTTCTGTAAAGTTGTATTTGTCATGTTCATCTCAATTATTAAAGAAAAAGGACACTTATCAGCCTCAGTTGAATTTCCAAAATAAGTGCTTTCTCCTACCCAAATCCTCCTCTTAGACCAGGTGAGCCTGGGAGAAATGAAATTCATAATGTTCTTAACTATTGGCACTACTTAAAGACAGCCACACACGTTATTCTTCTCCAAATACCTTGGATTCACATTCTTTTTAAAATAAAATTTATTATAGAGATGTGGGGTACAATTCAGGGTTAGGTATATAGACATTGGTCATGTGGGTACCCTTGTTGATGAGGTATGCCCCTCCCTCCCCTAGCAGTTTCCCTCAACTGCCAGTCCCACCCCCCCTCGCCTGACAGTTTTCCACTACTGCCAATCGCTTAAAAAAGAAAAAAACAGCACCTCCAAGGAAACAATTATTTTATTTCTTACCTCTTTCAATAGTTACAACATTTTCCCCAAGATAATCAGCTTTTCAATGAACTTGAGCTTGTCCTGAAGACATCGTGCAAAATATCTTTGATTGCTCACTAACTGGGTTTCCTGGAGGGGTAGGGTTAGTGCTGTTCAGTCTGGGATGTGAATGTCTACCCTAACCCTATAAAGCATTCTTATCCCATAGCAACGAAATCCACAGGGTTCAAAAAGAGAATTCTTCTATGAACATTGAGTGTATACCCGGTGTCGGGGAAGGCTAGACAGACAAGGAGGAGAGATGGCGGTACAGATGACTGAGCCCCTGAGGATCTGGTTGAACAAAGACATATTGGATATGAAACCCAAAATAGCGGCATGAAGTCAAAAGAATAGTCCAAAGTGCTCAGAGGAGCCCAGAAGAGAAAACAGCTAGTTCCATAATGGGGAGGGGAGGGTCAAAGGAAGAGAATTTTCACAGCACAGAAAGAGAAGGGGCGTTTCAGACTGAAGAAACAGCCTTCAAACGCATGCTGTATTTAGAGACCATTTAGCAGTCTGGCACGGCTATGAGGGAAAGTTGATTCCATGAGAAATGAAACCGACACAGAGCCTCCACACCAAATCCGACCATCTGAAGGCCTAGAATAGTCTCTGTTTCATGTCAGTTAGGCAAATGAAATTAAATTTTTTTAGAAGAATTTTAAAAAGATTTTCACGGCTACTGAAATCGCTGGACTTGTAGGTGAGAGTCACAGCTAATAATATAGTAAATCGCTCTCATTATTGTCTTGTCAAACTCCAAGTAATTGAGACATAGTATTTTAGAGCTGAAGGAACTTTAAAGATCATCTCACGCAGCCCAGTTATTTTATGGATAAGGAAACAGAGGCCCAGAGAGGAGTTCCTTGCCACAAATCCACCGCTAGTTAGGATAAAAGCAGGTTTGGAGCAAGGATCTCTTTCTTCCTCAGTCAGACCACTCATCCCAAAAATGTGTCAATCTGCGCATTGCCACCACGAACTTTTTCTGTTTTGCAGAAGAAAAAACAATGGTGAGAGTTTCAGGGGTTTGCCTGAAGTCACCTAGCTCCTGGTGGCTCAGATGAGACCCAAACCCAGGACACCTAACCAAGACTCTCCTGTAAGCATTCCCCTAAGATTAACCCCCTTCACGAGGGAGGAAGCATGAGACAGGGGCGTGAGTGTGGTGATTAAAGTCCCCAGACTCATATATCTGCAGTCACGACCTGGGTAAAGAACACAGGGGCCGAGAGGGTTCTGCTTTGTCTCAACTGCCAGTGGGTTAACCACATCCAGCTAAGCTGCAGGGAGCTCTCTTTCTCCACCACCAACGGCTTAGCTGCAATGTGGTTTAAATTAGACATTTCTTGCCTGAGTAGAACAAATCACTTAGGTTATATGCTGACAAAAAAGGAACAGTCTGCATGCTTGAAAAGCTTAGGGGGAATTAAATTATATGCTGTCACTTCAGAGCAGCTCCTCTATCCTCCACGCCACCACCTCTCAGGCGCCCGCGGGAGCCCCGGAGCCTTGCGTGCAAACTGCACGGTAACCCAAGGCTTAACATAAACTTCGGGCTCTCAGGTCATTGGGAAATAACAGGTATATCCGGTTGGGCCTTTTGTGCCTGCCTGCACGCAAATTAAAAGCTCGTGCAAAGCTAAACTCCTTGGAGCCTCTGGTTACAGAGAAGGGAGGATGCTTGGAATGGAATTCTCACACAATCGGCCTTGTTTATTTTTTCAGGGATTCGGGTGATAGAACGTGTTTATGGGAAGTTCGCACCTCGGGGAGGCTGAGCTCAGACAGGGCGGGATGGGGAGGTGGCCTTGTGCCAGAAGGTTCTCCGGGGAAGGAAGGGCACGGCTCCAAAGGGCTCTGAGTCTGAACTTTGAAGCCATGTCGTTCTTACAGGGAGGAGAGTGGAGATGCTGAGGGCAGTTAGGTGGGCAGGGGCACGGGAGGGGACCTGAAACCTTGGGGGCCATGCGCGGAGGGCTGTGGCCTCGGCTCCCTACCTCTCTCGGTTGTGTGTTGCCCACAATGCAATTCAACTCTGAACCCTCCAGAGGGCTGACCTGCAATGGAGTGCCCACTCCCTATCCTCGTGTTTCTTCCCATGGGAAGCAGTAATCTTCCCTTAGCTGTGACTGCAGCTTCCTCATTTGAGGAGGGGAAATCTGTGCCTGCTCCCTCTAGCTGTGGAGTTTTCCTCTGCTGGAGTTTGCCTGCTGGTGTAACTGGAAAGCAGTGGAGAGTTTTTGCAGCGTGACACCCCGGAATTCAGATTTCAGTTCAGCCGCCACAGGAGCTGCGTGGCCTTGGTGGAGAACGCAACTCTTCCTGCCTTGTTTGATTTGTCTGTAAAAAGGGGGATTAGGGTAATAGTGACCTCAAAGGGTTGTTTGTGCAGGATTAATGGATGACTTGTGTCAAGTGCTTGGCACACTGCCTCACTGAAAATGTTCCATAGATGGTAGTTTCTTATGTTTTCAGTAGCATGCTATTACTGTTGCCATTGGTATTATTGGCAGAGCTGCTATCTAAAGACTTCAGACTGTGGCTTGATTTCAGGCTGTGGCTCAGACGCCCTCCTGGCCCACTCGAGCATTTCTTCCATGGAGCCAGCCTCTCCCAGGCACCACCTGGGCTCCGGGCAACAGGGATTTGGGTACCACTCTGTCTGCCTCTTCTTCCCAGCCCTTCTTGGGGGCTAAGATGCATCATCCGGGCAGGGGGCTGCCGGGGGAGAATGACATCTTTCTAGCCAGACACCTGGTGTGGCACACCTGCAAAAGCCCAGCAGGGGGACAGTGCTGTTTCATTGGGTCCACGTTTGTCTGAGGGTGCCATTCCCTTAAAAACAGTAGATGGGACATCATTCCCTCTGAAATCCACCCCACTCCCACCAACTTCCTAAGCCAAGATCACAGCCGCTTTAAATTTTTCTTGGATGGATAGACACTCACACATATACAAAAATTATGCTCTTAAGATTAGACTGTGGTTCTCAAAGTATGGTCCAGTAACCCCCTGGGGCATGGCCCCTGAGACCCTTTCAGGGAATCCACGAGGTCAGAGCTATGACCATTAAAATATTCTTTGAGTTTCTTGCTCTCATTTTCTCACAAGTTGACAAGGGGGCTTTCAGGGCCTAATAACATCTGACATCACCACAGATTGAATGCAGAAACAGATATGAGTCAACAGCTGTCTTCTGTTAAGTCATAAATTAAAGAAATTTGTAAAAATGTAAAAAAAAAAAAAAAGCCACACGAAATTATTTTTTGGTTTTGGAAACTATAGCTATTTTCCACAAAATATGTTAATATGTATTAGGTTTACAATTTTTCATGAACTCATGAATAAATATTTTTAAATATTTTAGCTTCAATTTCCAAAATGCCAAGTATCGATAGATAAAACTTAGATAAATAATAGTTCTTTGGGTTCTACTATAATTTTTAGGAGTACGAAGAGGTCCTGAAAACAAAACATTTGAGAAACACTGAGCTAAGATTTTGGCCCTTGGGGACGATGAAATCACTGCTTTTGCTCACTTCCTTCTAAATAAAACTAGCGTGTCTGGGGATCAAAACAGTGTGAATTTTATGGGACTTCAGCATAGTGGGTTGGAGTGCAGCAGATCTAGTCATGCGGCCCACATGGCGGCGACATGCCAACACTCTGCGTGTTCCAGCCACTGTTTTAAAGGGAGATTTTTCTAAGCCCTCCCAAGATTTGATTGTAAATTATGGGGATTAAATTGCGCTGGTCAGAAACCAAGCACGCTCCACACTGGGAGGCGAGCGAGAGGGTGGGCACTGCATCCGGCACTGGAACAAAGACGGCTTTGGCTGTTGGGGTCCTGGGCCCCCAGAGGGAGTCTGCTCACCTGGCTGGGGAGGGCAGTGGGGTGGTCCAGGTCCTTGATGGCCATAATAGTACTAGAGAATTCTATACCTAGTCTAGAGCTAGAAGGGAGAGGCTTCTGTAAGACTTATACACTAAGTCCATGAATGCTAACTGGTGTGGTGTGGATGGTTTTGGAGCCTGCAGACCTGAGTTCGAATCCTGACCCCTCTCCTCTGCAACCTGTATGACATTGGGCAAGTAGCTCACGTCTCTGAGCCTTAATCCCCTTACATGAAAAGAGGCTAAAAATATCAATGTTTTTAGAGTGGGAGAAAATAAATGAAATGGTCTGTGTAAAGTGTAGAACGCAGTGCCTGGTACTTGAGGGATATTTGAATTCCTTTCCTTTCTCTGTTCGCAACTGGCTTTGTGGGGTTGGGGACACTAAGAGAGCTTAAGTCACAGGCCCTGGTCTTGTGATCATAACATCAGAGAGGAAGATCTTCTTCCCATTCGGCAGATCTCAGTGCACTGACCATGGCACTTAACATCATTGGGGTGTTTGCTCCTTGTTTTTTTTTGTTTGTTTGTTTGTTTTGTTTTTTTTTTGAGTTGGAGTCTCACTCTGTCACCCAGACTGGCGTGCAGTGGCTGCTCCCGGCCACTGCAGCCTCGACCTGCTGGGCTCCGGCGATCCTTCCGCCTCAGCTTTCCAAGTAGCTGGAACTACAGGCATGCGCTACCATGCCCAGCTGATTTTTTTTTGATTTATTATAGAGATAAGGTCTCGCTGCCCAGGCGGGTCTCGAACCCGCGGGCTCAGGCCATCCACTCACCTCAGCCTCCCAAAGGCGCGGGATTACAGGCTGAGCCACTGAGCCCGGCATGTTTACTCCTTGTTAAATGGAATGTATTACTCCAGAGGCTGAGGCAGGAGAATCGTGAACCTAGGAGTTTGAGACCAGCTTAGTTAATATATCAAGACCTTGTCTCAAAACAACCACAACAAAAAGATGTGTTATTTGGTTTTCACCTCTTTGATCTGCCGCATATAATATCTACCTCAGAGATGATGCTCAGAGTCCAGAGTAGAAAAGAACAGAAATGGATGTTCCCACTGGTCCAGAGGCCCTCCTGTGTCCTTGCGTAGAAGCGGGTTCCATTTTGCCCCATGACCCAGGGATTCCACTGGGGTGTGGCTGGTAACCTGGGAGCTCAGGGCTCAGGCACACCCTTGCTGCACTGGACAGGAGGTGGAGGGGCTGAGGAGGAGGCCACAGTGCCATGTTCGCAAGGCACAGACTGACAAACCCTACTTCCTTTGCATTGGAACCTTAAGAGGCGTGACCCACCGGCCACTGACTCCGCCCTGGGAAAAAGAAAAAGGGAGGCTGAAGTACACAGACTACAGAATTGAACTTTCCCTGTTGGGTAGAGGGGCACTGTGAGCAACTTCCTCCCTGGTATTTAAGAGGGGAGATTAGTGAACCTCCTTCCCTGCCTCCAGTGCAGACTCTAGAGGTGGGCTCAGCCTCCTCCGGGGTAGCTGTCCCAATGGGCCATGTGGCCCAGGTCTGAGGCCATGGTACATTTTGCCCCAGAGTTGTCATGTAAGAAAAGAAGGCGGTGTCTTTTGGGAAGCTAGATGACATTGCTTCATTCATGCAAGCTGGCGGAAGGTCCCATGGCAGCACTCCTTGGAATCTTCAACCACTCGACTGCATAGGTTGGTGTTTTCTTAACCCTCCTTGGCAGAGAATGGCATGAGTTTGCCCTGGAGTCTCATTGCCACAGGGCCGCAAAGCATCCAGAAAAGCCAAAGAGGGACTGGCCAGAAGCTTGGACCGGCCTCACCAGGGCGTTTTGGGAACATAGCATGCCCCTGCCTGAAGAGCTTTCTTTGCTCAGGGATGGACGGCACATTGGGGTGGGATGAAATGAGGTGAGGACATAGCAGGGCAGAGCCGCCAGCTGGGAGCTGGAGGAAAATGCAGATTGGCTATTGGTGCCGGGCTTTTTTGCCAGGAGCAGATGGTTCTGTGAGCTCAGCCTTTTCAAGGCATCAGCGAACGGCCTCCCACAGAAGAATGCTAAAAACTAATGAGGTCTGAGCACCCACCACGCGCCAGGCTCTGTTCTAGAAGCCTTGAGCGTGTTAGCTCATCGAGTCCCCACTACCACTCTGTGAAATAGAGGCTGGTACATCACATTTACATCACCATGTACTTTCGTGTAAGTGGGACCAGAGAAGTGGTTTCCAGCATGGAAGTCACTCGTGACAGAGCCAGATATGGACCCTGGCTCTGGAGTGATGCTGCCATTCCGTGTGCTGTCTGAGAGAGGAAGGAGTTGACTGGTGTCACCTCGGGCTGTTGGTAGTTCGCAGGTGGCAACGGCATACCACCCTGGGGGCCGTCACACTGAACCATGCCAGCCCTGTCTTTATTGCTGTGAGGTTCAAGTCCCTGCCATGACTCGGATTTTATTGGACCAAAATAAGGGCCTGGAAATAGTATTATTAATCATAATGACGATGGTGGTTAACTCTTTTTGAGCAATCACTCTGCCATCAATGACACTAATTGGTTTTCTAACAATCAGTATCTCATTGAATCCTCACAACAACTCTCTGTGGTTGAGATATTATCTGTCTTGGACAAGTGAGAAAATGCAGGCTCAGAAGGGTTAAATAACATGACCAGGGTCACAGCTTATAAATAAGAGAGCCAGCCATACACTCAAGAGTGAGAGGTTCCAGAAGCCAAACTCCTAATGATTGGGCCCACTGACTGTGTCGCCCTTAATCTCTTCTGGAGGATTAGACAAGCCCGGAAGGCATTTGGGCCTGTGCCCGCGGGCCTGTAAAAAATTGTTATCATCTCAGAGGAGATATGGAGGTACACTGAGGTGGCTCTCCCACCCTGTCTACCGTGACGTCTTCTGTAGGGATGTGAGGATCTGGAATTCCCCTCTAATGGTTCACTGGCTTTAATCTGGGGATTTCCCTCATTTGTCAGGACTAGATGATATGAACACAAGCATATATATTCTTTAAAATAAGGAACAGGTCTCAAAGACAAGTACTATTTTCGTTTTGTTTGTTTGGGTTCTATATTTGGAAAGCTAGGTTAAAATAACAATCCTTTATAGAAGGCAAAGTATTTTGGTACATGCCGAGTGGCACAAAACCAAGGTACATGGGATGCAAAGCGGCATCTTTTTAGAAGACAATGAGGTGAGCTCATCATCTGTGTGCACACCCTGTTGGCTCAAGCAGCTTTACTGAGAATTGACATTGGGGCTTGCAAATGGATACAGAACTGCACAGAAGAGTGAAATCACTGTGGTGGAGTCTATAATAATAGAGTTGAGAGCAACACGAATGACCATCTAAGTCACTATTTATGATTAAATAAATTATGTCACAGCCACTATGCCATTGTTTAAAAGCATGAGGTAGATCCATACCTTCTATTGAGGTCACCAAGATAATTATGAAGTTGGAAAAAAAAGCCTCTGAACAGTAATTATGGTATGACCACATTTGTATTAAAAAAAAAATGTAGAACCATATGCACATACATAAATAGTTACTGGGATTACATCTGGGAAGGGGTGGGAGTGTGCGTTTTCCCATTTTTCTGCATAGTCTTATGTATTGATTGACTTTTGCAGTGAGTCTATTTATGTACTATGTGTGTGTGTTTTAAGAACTAATATCTGGCCAAAACAAAGAAATAATTTCACATATATAATATTGTGGATGTATAATAATGTGACCATATAATATAAACCACAGGCCAAAGATTTTGGCCTACAAGTAGCCCAGAGTGGGCCAGTGGTCACAGAGTTGCTTCTCCAGAATGGCTTTCCTGTCTCATTCCAGTTGCTGCTTCTCGGGGACAGCAAGAGTATCAACATGGCCTCCATGGACTGGAACATGATCCTAAAGCGACATGATGCATTTAATAGAAATAGAAATAAAATCTCATATTTCATTTTTTTAAAAAAAATCAATTAACAAGGGAAATTAAAGACTCAATGGGCTATCAAGTACAATATTGAAAGATGAAGATTTTACTTGATCACAGTATTAGAAGCACAAAGATTTTTATTTCATTTTATTTTTAATGAGATGGGTTCTTGCTATGTTGTCCAGGCTGACCTCAAACTCCTGGGTTCAAGTGATCCTCCAGCCTCAGCTGGGATTACAGCCACATGCCACCACACCCAGTTCAAGAATTTTAACAGTGGGTGAAGATATTTTAAAATAGGCCGAAACTTAGTTTGCATTAAAAGAAACACTACGGGAAGTAACCACATCCCTCTGGACTGGACAGGACAACACCCTTGGGATGCTGTGTTCAGTTTCAGGCATACTCAGACAGGCATATTAGCAAACTACCTTGTCCAGAAGGCACAGAACTGGGGGTATTTTTAATTGGTGGAAGGATGGCTCAGAGGCAGCACAGCCACTACCTTCAACAAGTTATAAGAAAGAAGAAAGGTCTTGAGTTATGTCTCTCTAAAAGGTAGCTCCAGGGTCAGCAGAAGGCAAGGAAGTTCACTCCACATTTTTTTCTTAATATGGAGAGGAACCTACCATCTAGAGCTTTTTAACCAAGAAAGTTCAACAATAGAACAGATTATAGCTGAGAAATGATCATTTGTGGTATAGAGGAAGCATGCTGTTGGGAGTCAATGGTTAAGAAAGCTGGTGTGCAATTTCTTCAGGCCTTGTGATACCCTTTGGGGTTATATAGGAGGGGACCAACCACTTATGTTCCTTTTTTTTTTTTTTTGAGTTAGAGTCTTACTCTGTCACCCAGACTGGAGTGCAGTGGCCGCTCCCGGCCACCGCAGCCTCGACCTGCTGGGCTCCAGCGATCCTTCTGCCTCAGCCTTCCAAGTAGCTGGAACTACAGGCACATGCTACCACGCTCGGCTAATTTTTTGATTTATCGTAGAGATGAAGTCTTGCCAAGTTGCCCAGGTGGGTCTTGAACCCAGAGGCTCAGGCAATCCACTCACCTCAGCCTCCCAAAGCGCGGGATTACAGGCTGAGCCACCGAGCCCAGCTCACTTATGTTCTTTAAGCATCAATTACGTCCAAAAACTATAGTTTTTAACCTGAATTTTTGTGCCTTTGTGGAAAGAGAAGGCGGCTGTGATGGAATACGAATTTAACACTAGAATTCTAAGTTAATAGAGAAGAAAAGAGACTGGAATCTGGAACCTAACCAACCCAAACCTGGAAGCTGTACCAGTCAACATGCCTGTAGTCAGATGCTGAGCCCAAACATACATTCTTTTTTTTTTGCTGGTGGTGGTGGTGGGGATTAATTTAGTTGCTGTTACCTTATGTATGAGGGAATCCACAAAAAACCCAGAATTTGTTTTGGAGAAAGAGCCCCTTGTAGTACAGGCTTCCTCTGCTAGATACGTGTTTTAGGAACCCATCGGCATCAATGTAGCATTGTTGTGAGAGGCTGCATTCAAATTCAGTGAATTTTTTTTGGCGATTCTTTCAACATGTTTGCTCATTTCATGATGGGTGATTTACGAGCGCACCTGCTCATACTGTGCTGAGTGTTCAGCAGTTTTTGAACAAAAATGGCGTGACCCCCATGTCCCACCCTCCCTATATACCCGATCTTGCCCTGAGCAACTTTCCTTTTGCTTCCCTGGATGAAAAGTATCCTCAAAGGGAAACATTTTGCTGATATGGAAGAGGTGAAACAAAAGCAACAGAAGCACTAAAAGGCATCCAAACGGAGGAGTTCAAAAACTGTTCTGAGCAGTGGAAACTGTCTTGATGGGTATATTGCATCAAACAAAGAGACCTTGGAAGGCGATTGAGGTTTAAACGTGTTAAGAATAAATACACAAATTTTTATACATAAATTCTGGTTTTTAGGGGATCCCCCTCATATTTTCTTAGTAACCTGGTGAACATTATTTTTAGAGAATGAAAATCAGTATCCTTCCTCTGCCTAAAGGTTTTCTGTGCTTGGTCAAAGGATTAGGAAAGTAAAGCTTTTCTCTGCTGACCAAAGGCGTGGACAGCAGGCTCCCTGTTGCACGGTTAGAAAAGTCAATTTCAGAAACTGGACGGGGTGGTAAAGTCCCGGAGAACACACATGCAGGAGCAGCCACAGACCTTGGCATCTCTTCCCGTCCTATGGTGTCACCACCGTGCGGAGTGGGTGAGAGCCCAGCCCCGGAAATGTCAGGCAGGAGGAGCTGACAGATCCCTGCAGTTACCTTTCAGCCCCACAGGCTGATGCTTTGCTCTGTCTCCTTGACCCCCTTATTCTCTTCCCTCCCACTTTCTCTTTTCTCCTGTCTCCTACACTTCACTCTTCTATGAGAGCAAGAATGTAGAGAGAGGGGAACAGAGAGGGCCCGGAGATGAGGGTGGAAGTCCCAGAGGGAACGTGGGTGAGGAAGCCAGGAGTGAACCCAGAGAAAGGAAGCGAGAGAGAGAATGAGAGGGAAGAAAGGAGGATGGTGGAAGATCAAGAGGAAGGAAAAAGGCATGGAGGAAGGAAACCGAGGGGAAGAGGAAGACACAAACGGGGGTGTTACTGGGGAAAGTCCTTACAGCACAGCCCCATTGGCTACATCTAGAAGCACATGGAACCTCGAGAGGGTTATGTCCTTAACACGGGGTCACAGAAAACTAAGGGCAGAGCACTGTTGATATATTATATCCCTGCTACTTTCTTTCTTTTTCTTTTTTCTTTCCTTTTTTGAGTCAGAGTCCCACTCTGTCGCCCAGGCTGGAGTGCAGTGGCATGCTCACGGCCCCTGCAGCCTCAACCTGCTGAGTTCAAGAGATCTTTCCTCCTTGACCCTCCAAGTAGCTGGAGCTACAGGTGTGTGCCACCATGCCTGGCTAATTTTTTGATTTATTGTAGAGGCGAGGTCTTGCCAAGTTGCTCAGGCTGACCTCAAACTCCTGGACTCAGGCAATCCTCTCTCCTCTGCCTCCCAAAGTGCTGGGATTATAGGCATGCGCCACCATGCCTGATCTCTTTTTCTTTGTTTAGACAGAGTCATCTCTGTCACCCAGGCTGGAGTGCGATGACGTGATCATAGCTCACTGCCACCTCAAATTCCTGGGTTCAAGTGAACCTCTCACTTCAGTCTCCCAAGTAGCTGGAACTACAGGTGTGTCCCACTGTGCCTGGCTAATTTTTGTATTTTTGTAGAGACAAGGTGCAGTTATGTTGCCCAGGCTGGTCTTGAACTCTTGGCCTTCATCCTCCCAAAATGCTGAAATAATAGGCGTGAGCCACCACGCCCAGCCAATTTTTTCTACTTTAAAACAAATGGAAGGAAACTTACAATAAAAGAGACAGACACACTCAAACCACTCAAGAGCGAGGACAGAGAAGAAGGTGAGGGTCATAACATAGTCCTGAGAAAAATGACCACACACGAACACAAGCTTTTCCTTAGCCTTGACCTCCAAGAGCGATGTATCAGGTGGTGGCTCTTGAACTACAGATCGATCCCAGGTTTTTCCCACCGTCCTTTTTTACAAGAAATTCTCAACAGAAGCTGAGAGGACAACGTAAGACCAGAATATTGTGAAGATATTTCTTATGTTTTTATGTTTAACTTTTAATTTTAGGCTGAGGTGAGTGGATTGCCTGAGCCCACGGGTTCGAGACCTGCCTGGGCAACTTGGCGAGACCTCATCTCTACAATAAATCAAAAATCAACCGGGCGTGGTAGCGCGTGCCTGTAATTCCGGCTACTCGAAAGGCTGAGGCGGAAGGATCGCCGGAGCTCAGCAGTCGAGGCTGTGGTGGCCGGGAGCGGCCACTGCACTACAGTCTGGGTGACAGAGTGAGACTTCAACTCAAAAAATAAAAAAAAAATAAAAAAAATATAATAATAATTCTAAACTTACAGAAGAGTTTTAAGAATATAACAAAGACCTGTCGTTCACCCAGATTCTCCAGTTACGTTTGCTTTCTCATTCTCCTCTTTCTTCCTGTCTGTCATCTCCCCCAACCCCTTTCCCCAGCCCTATCTCTCTTTTTTCCTTGAGTCATTTGTGAGTTAGTTGCAGACATCGATGATCCTTACCTGAAAACACCGATGGAAGCATTTTGGCGGGAAACTAGAAGCATACCGTGTAGCTCTGTGGCTTTCACCAATACCAGAATATCTAGAAAGAATGTACAGGCAATCAGGTTGTAATAATGCTGCATCTTATAATTATCTGAGATTAGATACTTTCTTTGGCACAGTGGTTCTCAGCCTGTGTGTCCCCCAGAAGGATGGGAGCAGAGACGTTCAGGGTGGCACAGTGTTTTAGCATCAGCCCCTAAGAACCTGCTCACGTTCCCGTCTGGGAGGTTTTTCTCTTACAGCTCCTCTCTCTGTCAAACCCTTGCTTGGGGTGGACACTTGGGGTGCCTCTTTATTCTTGTTCTTTATGCCTGTACCAGCATTGCTTGCTTACCGATTTCTGCCCACCAGATTGTCGAGGGCTTGCCAGAGACGGCCGTGTCTCGTCCACTCTCCGCGGCGCGTATGGGTATATGTGTTGGGAGGGTATGAGCAAAGCTCAGTGATTACCCATAAGATCATGTAGAGAGAAAGACTTCGAAGAAGCTGACTTCCAGCCTGACAGCAGCATCTATCTGCTAATTTTAAAAAATAATAATAATTGGCCAGGCGTGGTGGCTCATACCACCTGTAATTCTAGCACTTTGGGAGGCCGAGGCAGGAGGACTGCGTGAGCCCAGGAGTTTGAGATGAGCCTGGGCAGCATAGTGAAACTCCATCTCTACCAAAAAAAATCTAAAAATTTGCTGGTGTGGTGGCATACACCTGTAGTCCCAGCTATGTGAGAGGCTGAGGCAAAAGAATCACCTGAGCCCAGGAAGTTGTGCCACTGCACTCCAGCCTGGGTGACAGAGTGAGACCCTGACTCAAAATAGACACAAAAATAAAATAAAATAAATAACAATGGGTGTGGGTTATCTTCCAACTCAAAGAAAGCAGTGGGCAGACGTGTAGACCAGGAGAGGACTGGGGCAGCTCTTTGTTTTCCTAGCATGCTTTGTTTGTCTTTATTTTTCTGATGTCACAATCCACCCTTGGCCACAAGATAACCCCTGATGCCAGTCGGGCCCATCAGAGTCCTTCCAGGACCTTGGAGGAGAGGTGTTCTCTTTCTCTAGGGGTTGCTAAATTGAGGCTGCCCGTGGCCAGCTTCCCTGCCACTGGGGAGACAGTGCTAAACAAAACCCAAGCCAAGTCCAGCACAGACAGAGATGGGGAGAGCAGCCCGGGACCTCCCGTCCTGTGAAACACCCGTTATCCTTGTTATCCTTCTCCGCCGCAGAAGCCAGTGCATTCCTGTCCTGCTTAAACAAGTTTAAGCTGTTCCTTGGAATCGATACAACACAAGGTATTTTAAACCTCTACTTTAAACTATCCCTCTAGCTTAGCTGTTCTTTTTAGTTCTGTTTAATGCAGCAAACAATTCAAGTTTGAGATTTGGGAGGGCAAAATACCCGTGTTTTGTGTTGATGGAAAGGAGATGCCTGGGTCTTAGACCAGCACTTTGATTAAAGGGCCTGCCGAATTTTCACCAAAGGGGGGCCCACCTTGAGCTGGATCAGGGAACACGGGTTGCTTTGGATTTATCCAGTATTCAGCGGGTACCAGATCGGCTTTTCAATGAGGTTTGCACCATAGAGGCCTAAGAACCAGGCCTGAAGATTCTGACGAAGGTGTTACCATCGCCTACCGTTTGAGTTTGCTGTAATTGATAAGGGCCTATTTTTCTAACAGCATTTGCCCCTGGTTCCCCTGATTTTTGAGGCAGCTCCTAGAAGAGGAGCTGAGTCTAAGGGACCAAAGCTTGGAGGATATATATGAATGATTTGCTGTGGCATCTAGTTGATCTAAAAACGATATGACATTAGTAAGGAGTCAAACAAGAGGGCTTAGGAACTGTCTTGTTTTATACCTTTTAAAACAGGAATTTACTTGGTTTGGCTTAAAAGCAACTTCCAACTGCTCTGTTTCTGGCAGAGATGCTGTGATAAAGGGTTTCAGGAATGTTGACAGCTCAGAGTTGGCATGAGCCCATAGATAATTCCCATCTGCTAAATTAAAGTCTATGAAAGATTGATGCATGCAGCAGCGTCTTGTATTAGGCAAGGGTCTTGCTAAAGCTGGACACTGTAAAGTTGTTATGAGACGCATGTCAAAGATTATGTTGGCCAACATGGCTCTGGGAAACCGATGCTTATTATTCGAGCAACTCAACAGCTCAAAAACGAGCTTCATCACTGTTATGGTGTGCGAAATCATTCCCAGATAACCTTTGAAAAACTACTGATAAAGACTTTCACCAAAAGGCATTTCCTTATCAGGTCAGATAAAATTATTGCTGGTTTCAATTCTTGAGAAATCAGACTCTCTGCAGACACCCTTTGTGTTTCTTTGCAATGTAATCAGTTATTCCAAGGTCAGGCGCGAGGCACACGCCACTAGCCTCCCTCACAACCAACTGAACTGCAAAGGGCAGGCATACGATTTCTTCTTTGTGATCCTCAGAATCCTCAATTATGAAACAAAAACAATTAAAAAATTCTTTCAGCCGACTTTTTGATTTTTTGAGTCAGGGTCTCACTCACCCAGGCTGGAGTGCAGTGGCATGATCAGGATTCACTGCAGCTGCACCCTCCTTCATCCTTCTGCCTCAGACTTCAAGTAGCTGGGACTACAGGCCACCCTGTTGGTTTTTTTTTTTTTAATAGCCCAGGTCTGGCTATGTCGCCCAGGCAGGTCTCCAACTCCTGGGCTCAAGCAATCCTGCCCTCTCGGCCTCCCGAAGTGCTGGCATTACAGGAGTGAGCCACTGCGCTCGGCCTTAGTTGATTTTTTTTTTTTTTCTTTTTTAAAGGGAGGCGGTTAAGAAACCATTTGGGCCTCTTATCTGCATTTTTTTCCCCCCTGTGTAAAGTATACGAGGGATCTGGAATGGGACTTCGTGGCTTTAAAACCTGACTCCATTTCTTGAAAGCTGCGTGACTTGGGAGAAGTCCCATAACCTCTCCGAACCCCAGTTGACTCATCTATAAACGGGGCAATAACAGCAGAACTCAAAGCACAGGGTCGTCCCATAGGAAACGCTCAACTCTTGTCCTGACCCTTTGACGAGGCCGGGAGGCACAGTTCCCACCGGGTTAACTAGCTACGTCCCACCTCCATCTCCCAGCCTCGCAGAGACTTTGCTCTCTTAGGAGGTTTGAAAATGCCGCGCGCCACCTAGTAGGCAGGGGC
>NW_007231712.1:19482-45248 GCF_000164805.1 Carlito syrichta | reverse complement strand
TCGGGACTCTTCATTGTCTGTGTTCCAGAATCTGTTTTCTCAGTGTCTGATTTCCCAGGGGTCTGTGTAGGACCTATATTCTTCTTTTGGTTTTTCTTCATTTGTACGATTTTTCCCCCTCTCTACTTTTTCCTTCCCTCCACGTCACCATCTTCTTTAATTCTGTTATTCAGGGGTAAAGGGATTGGTTTTACTTCTGTTTGTTCAATCTCCTATTCTTCATGTATGTCCTCTTACTTTGTTCAATTCTGAAGTTGCACTGTAGGTTGGAGGTGGTCCTTTTTGCAGTTTTGAGATGTATTTAAGGGGAGAGCTGTGATTCAAAATCTGCCTGCAGGTCCTGGTATTCGCTGACAGGCATGTGGATAATGTGGAACCCACTTCCCACTGCCCTGGAATCTGTCCGTGCAATGGGGCTGTAGGTTTACTCCCTGAAATAAAATGTGGTTAGCAGAGGTGAGAGAATGGAGCAGATAGTGGGTTGAAGAAGGGAGTGGAGAGATAGAGGAGTAAGGGGGGAAACAAATGAATGTGCCAACAAATAGAGAGAGAGGCCTATACTGAAACAGATAAAAATAATAGACCACAGCTACAGTTGAACCAACTCTCATACAAACAAAAATAAAACATATAGTGATGCTAATATACAAGCTAACCAACCACCTTGTTAGTGTGCTGTTCCTCTATACAAAGATATGGTTTACAGAGAGAAGAAAAGAGAAGAAAAGGAAAAGGAAAAAAGAAAAAAGGGAACAATACAGTAGGAATAGAATTAAGTCATTAAACTGATAGAATCAATGAAGCACACTCTGAGACATTTCATTTAAGTCCAATGTCCCTTCAGGTCTGATTTCTAGTTTTCTTTTCAAGCTGGTAAATTAGTTTGCAGTTAAAATCAATTGCCCCTGATCTGCTGTGAAGGACAATTCAGATTAACCTTCCTTCAGCAGTTTGGTCTATGTCTTTATCAAGCTTGCTTCTCCCGTTTCTGTGTTGTTACCTTGAATCGCCAGCAGGTGGTGCTATCTCATCTGCTCGCCCCAGAGGGGGTGGGACCAGACAGGAACAAGATGGCTGCCTGCCTCCGAGCAGGCAACAGGAGTCCCACGCCAGGCGAGCAGGACAGTCTCGGACACAGGATAGGTGGCAGCGATCCCAGCAGATCTTCCCTGAAGCGGTTTGTTGTGGATCTCCTCCAGCGGGTGGTGTGATGGGCTACCCCTCCCGGAGGCCACGGCGGCAGTGGCGACGGCGACGGCAGTGGCAGCGGCGGTTGGGAGAGGGGCTGTGGCAGCGGGACTGTTTGGAATGCAGTCAAAACTGTCCAGTCGTTGCTATGGCAGCGGCAGAGCTCTGTCTGTAGAGCAGGCTGCATGCTGGGGTCCCCAGCCCCCAGGGCGAGAGTCAGAGACCCACTACAGATCTCCCTTGCAGAGGGCTTCAGACGCCGGGTTGCCCCGTCGCCATCTTGCCACCAAAACCCAATTTTCAAAGAATAAATTGTCTCCAGGGGTTGTAAACCAATGACAGGCAGGGGATGTAGACTGATGACTTCACAAAAAGAGGATGTGGGGTAAGGTTGTGAACCGATTACTACCTTGCACTTCTAGGAAAGTGGCCTGTGGCTATTTGGATTTCTCACATTCCATGGTCCCATGTCTAGCAGGTTTGGAGTTTGTGGGTTGATTCTTATAAAGGAATAATTTTAACTGTTTTTAGCCCCTCTCTGCCACAATATATGACAGTCAATAGAGACAAGCAGTGGACCCCAAGCTTGAGAGTGTCACAGCAGAAGTTAAACCTCTATAAGTCAAGAAACTCACCTTCATTAGGTAACTGCTCCTGCAAGTATAGAAGCCAGAGCTCACAGATGCATACATGTAGCCTTTTTAAGCCACATAAGAATTTCTTATACATTTCTACTGTGACATTTGTGAAACTGGCAGAATATTAGCTCAAGAGAATTTGAGGCTGCTGCCAGTCCTTGAGACTCTTCTTTCAGATCCCTTTGTCTGTTGTAGCTCAGGTCTTAACAGCAGCTGCTCAAATAGTAGCTAAATTGATTTATAAGTAAGTGATTTGCAAAATACTACATCTTCATCTCAAAACACTTCACGCCTCACCAGGAGTTAAAGGGAGATAGGAAATGGTTCATTTAGCCAAAAATGGGAAAGAATTAAAACTCAGAAGCTTGAGTTTCTCTGGGCATAAGTGTGTTTTTGGTTGTGCTGTGTTTACTCTTGGAAAAATGTGGCATCCCATTTTTATTCTCAAAGGGCTTTAAATGCTTATTAAAAAATGTTCTTTGAAATCAAATAGCTCTTTAAAGACTGTATTTTGATGATTTGATTGTAAATGAATGAAAAGCATATGGATAAAGTCACACATGGTTTTAAAGAATTACAGGCAAAAGTGTCTGACAAGACACATTGAGAGTTTACTAAATTCAACCATTTGAAAGAAAATGTCATAGGATAGAGAAAAATAAGCTGTCTTCATACTAATTGAAGGCTAACAGATGTAACTACCTATATGTTAAGAGTATTTCTGCCAAGGATCTAGAATATTCCACTTTTATAGTGCTCTAGTTTAACCTAACCACCAAATATGCAATGATTTTTTTAAAAATTTATTCTGAAATAGGGAGTTATGAGTAAGATAACATGTCTTCCAACCATGGGTAAAATTCAGCCTCTAAGATGGCTATTGTTTTACCATTAATGAATTAACTCCATGTACAAACATGTTGAAAAAAAATTTTTAGGTTTGTAAATGTTTTTTCTCTTAGATTTACTTTTTCCCTTCCTGAACTGAATTCTAAAAAAATGCTTTCCTGGGCTTATTGCACAGTGAAGGCATAAAACACAGCAGGAGATATTCAAGGATTTACTTGGCTTTGCATTTCAAAAACAATAAATTTAGAAAAAAAAATTAAAAGTTTGAAGTGAGGAGTTTGAATAGGTAAAGTTTCTAGGAGAATGGGGAAGGAAGTGGAGGATATGCAAATAGTGAGGGGAATGGCCAAGTTAAGAGGCTAGACCTTAAAGGACATAGAGACAGAAATGCAGGGACCATTAGGAAAGCAGAGTCAGCATCTGGGCTCCACTTGAATGAATGCTGAACATGACCTATACCTCTTAGCATCATCATTCTTTCTTGAATGGTAGTTACAGCCCTTTTGTTGGTGGTGTTCTTAATATTACTGATTTACTCCTGTTTTGTTTTCATGGTCAGTCTTTTCAGAATTTGTCTGTTTTACTAAATTTTTCAAAGAACCAGATTTTGGTTTTGAAGATCATCTCTGTTGATTTTTAGTTTGTTTACTAGCTTTCTTGTTTGCTTTTAATTTCATCTTTATTATTCTTTTTCTACTACCATTTTTCTGCTTTTTCTGTGTTCTTTTGTTTGTTTTGTTTTGTGAGTTAACTATTTAATATTTCTATGTTAATATTTTAAAGAAATGCATCTTAGGCTATAAATATACCTCTAATTACTTCTATAACTGCTTCTCAATAATTTTGACATGCAGTAGTTTTATTAACATCTATGGTAAATATTTCAAAATTCCAATTTTTATTTCCTCTTCAACTTTTAGTTTAGTTAGTTATGTTTTCTAGATTCCATATGTGTAAGAATTGTTTAAATATATTTTTTGATGATTTATAACAAGATTTTTTCAGAGAATAAAATTATATTCTTTTTGAAATTAATCAGTTGAACAAATTTTATATATGATTCATATTGCACTTTGAAAAAAGTATATTGTCTAATTTTTTAGCTAAGTGATATTTAAATGTTCTCTAAATCAAGTTTTTTAATTGTATTACTAAAATTTTCTATATTTTACATTTAGTAAAATTGGGCTTTATTCATCTATTATTTGTGATAACCTCTACTTCTGTTTTGAGGCAATTTTGTTAGCTTCTCATTTATTTCTCTTATATTTCTTTTTGCTCACATAAACAAGCACATGTATGTTTCTTATTTTCTCATTTTCTTATACAAAAGATAGCATTATATAGATTAGACATACATGTATAATACACAATGTGTGTACTTCATTTTTTAATTTAACAATGTATACTAAAAATTACTCCATGTAAGATTGTAGGTATGATTTTTATCTTTTTTTGACAGATACATAGTAATCCATTCTATAAACATGCCATAATTTAGCCAACAAATCACAAATGTGTAGATGTTTAGGTTGTTTGCAAAATCTTGCAGTTATAAATAATGCTGTAATAAGTAACCCTGTGCATATATTTTTGGAGGTATATTCTAGGGTAAATTTTTAGAAGTGGGGTTGTTACATCAAAGACCAAATGTATATGTAATTTATTATATATTGACAAATTTCCCTCCATTTTTGCATTCCTGCCTGCAGTAGACAAGATTTACTGTTTCTTCTTAGTCTGGCCAACAGAATGTGCTGTTAAGCTTTTTAATTTTTACCAACTTCAGAAAAGTTCCATCAGGTACTTTTTATTGCATTTGTCTTATTATGAGTAAAATTGAGTGAATTTTTATATACTTGGGTGTCATTTTACATAACCTTTGTAAAATTATCAGTTTATATCCCTCGCCTATTTTTGAATTGGATTTCTAGTCTTTTTTCCTTGTTGTTAATAGTTTTTTATATGTATTAGGGATGTCAGCACTTTATCTGTGTTACATATTGCAAATATTTTTCCACAACTTGTCATTTGTCTTTTGACTTTGCTTATGGTGTCTTTGTTCCATTAAAAGGTCTGTTTAATGTAGTAAAATGTATCAGTCTTTCCTTTTGTTGTGTCAGAATTTTTTAGTCATAGTTAGAAGGCCCTCTTCTACATATGGGTTATAGAGAAACTCAGTAATTTTTATTTCTAGATCTATATTCATATTTAGACCTCTCATCTATTTGAAGTTTATTCTTGTATCTCCTGTGAGGAATGATCCAGCATTAATTTTTTTTTTCAAATGATTACTTGATCATCCCAATATTTTTATTTTAAAACATTCACCTTTGACCCCGCAATTTCAGATGCTATCTTTATCCTGTGATGAATTTCTATACGTACTTAGGTATAATTTGATTTCTCTGTTCTATTCCATTGGTCTGAGTTTTCATGCACCAGTACCTCATCACTTTAATTATTGTTTGCCTTTATAATTGAAAAGCTTTTTTATAGAGTGCCATATAAGTCTTCCCATTCTACCACCAGCCCATAGTACTTTCTTCTCAGTTCTTTCTTAGCTATTCTTATGGGTTCTTTTTGTGTCTAAATTTTAATATCAACTTGATTTCCAGGTAAAAAACTCATTGGCATGTTTGGTGGGCTCATCTATGTATATATGAATTAGGAAGAATGATATTGTGATGTCTTACTCAAGAACAAGGAGAATTTTCCTTTTGCATTATTTAGGAATACCTTATGATTCTCATATAGGTTTTGCAGATTTCTTAAGTTAGCCTGAGCATTTCATTTACATCTTTATTGCCATTTTAAATGAGTTTTCTTTCCTATTATTACTCCTAAATTGTTATTTGCATATACAAAAGCTATTTATTTTAGCCTGTTAATTTTATATTCTTCTATCTTGCTAAAATCTTTTAATGCTTGAGTTGGTTTTATTATTGATTCTCTAGGACTGTTTTTAAGTATACTGTCTGCAATAGCTGTTTGTTCTTTTCCAATTCTGAAGTTTCTGATTACTTCTCTTTCTCTGATCACATAGGCTTATACTTCCAACACAATATTAAATACTGTAGATGGTAGACTTACTCATCATGTACCTGGTCCCTGTAGAAATGAGAGCCTTGGGATTTAAGTATAGCTTTTTAAATTATTATGTTAAACAATGTCCATTTCTTCCTATTATTCCCAAGTGTTTTTATTAGAATGAAACTTTGTTAAAGGATTTTCTCAACATATAAGAAAATATTTATTTTATTCTTCTTGAGGTCCATTAAATGGTGAGGTCCATTAATAGACTTTCTGATATTAAATTATATTTTCATTCTTGATATAAATTCGCTTGGTCATAGTTTGCTGTTTTCTTAATGTGCTACTGGACTCCTAATATTTTATTAAGGAGTTTTACATCAATATTCATAACTGATGTAGTCTATTTTTATCCAGCTTAGGTATCAAAGTTTTGCTCACTAAAATTAAAGAATTTGGATGGTTTTCCTCATTTTTTTTCTTTTCAATACTCTAAAACAATTTATGTAACATTGGGTTCTTCTGACGTTTAAGATCTAATACACTTTTGCTGTGAAAATGTTTAGGCCTCACATTTTCTTGTGTATTAGTTCCTTGATAATTTTTTCTATTCCCCCTACAAATATTGGTCTACTGAAACTTTCTGTTTCTACTGGGATCAAAATTTTAGTAAGTTTAATTTCAAATGTATTTGCATAGAAATGTCTAAATTATTTGTTAATAGTATGTTAATGTCTTCTGTATGAATACTTATTTTCTTTGTCATTTTTAAATTTTGTGTATCTGTAGCTTTTCTCTCAATTAATTAATTTGGCTACTGGGTTTGTATTTTAATGATTTTTTCCAAGGAATCAGAAGTTTGTATTTACTAATTTAACCTGCTGTTTCTCTGTTTTCTACCTCATTAAATTCTGCTTAGGATTCATTATATTTTTCCTTATGTTTTTATTTGGTTGTTTGTTTGCTTTGAGATTCCACATCTGGCTTTTTAAATTAGGATTTAGAGTATTTATTTTTATTTTTTCATTGTTTTTGATATAGATGTTTAACACTATTAATTTTGTCTGGTCATTGCTTTAAATATATCTCACAGATGTATTTATATAGTGCTCCATTATTATTTTCCAGAAAGCCTATAAATTCTGTTTGCATTTCACTCAGAATTTTCTAAAAAAAAAAAAAAGGTTTAATATCTCAATATGAAAGATTGCTTTTGTTTTTTGGTTGTTTTCAAAATTCTACTTCTATGTTCTTTAGCTATTTTATATGTTTACTTTTTTCCTTTGTTCATTTAATCTATGTTGCATTGTGAGTGGTGTATTAAAGTCTCTCATTGTTAGTATGTTCCTATATATTTCTCCTTTTATTTCTAGTAGTAGTAGTTTCTGCTTTATAAAAATAGTAGTTGTTCTGTTTAATGCTTTAAATTTAATTAAATAGTTTAATTCATAACTATTATGCCTTTATTGTAAATTGTGGCTTTTAGTATTATAAAGTGTTCTGCTTTGTTTGATTAACGTTTTGGGGCATGAAATTTGCTTTTTCTGATATTAGGTTCACATCATCCTGTTACAAATTTGATAATCATTTTATTTTTAACCTTTTCAACTTCCATTGCTTTAGATATATCTGTCATGCTCAGCAGAGAGTTGGGTTGCTCCATAAGCCAATAGGAAAGTCTTTTTTTTCTTTTGATAGGCAAGTTAAGCCTATTTACATTTATTGACAGTACTGTCATATTATTTTATGTTATAATTACTGCATAAAAATTATATAACATTAACTGTGCTTCTATATAATATGTTTATTTACTTTTTTCTTAATTTCTTTTGGTATTTAAGAATATTTGAATTTTTGTTCTAGTGGTTGCATTTGTATTTATGCTTTAATTCTCTCATCTTAATCTTTTTTTTTACTATCTGATTTATCAGTTTATCATATGATATCCCTAGACTCCTATCAAAAACCTGCTGAGCGGTCAGTAATCTAATTCCACTTCTCCTTTCTGTCTCCTTATTCTTTCTATTTAGTTGTATTGTTTCTACTTTGTAGTAATGCTTACACACTATTGTATTGTTTCTACTTTGTAGTAATGCTTACACACTATTCTTTCACTCCTGTCACCAGCCTCTTTTAGTCTTAGGTATACAATTAAATTCATTAAATACTCAACATTATTTCCCTTGCCAAAGCTTTTCCTGTCATTTTTCAGTAAAATGACACCAGATTCCTCAGGAATAACTTGTCAATATAGCATGTTCTGAGTTCTTGTGGTATTTATTTACTTAATTATTTATTTTGCTTTGGCATTTTATAGTGGGTTAAATTGTGTTCCCACAGAAGATATGTTCAATTTACAACTCTCTGTACTCATGAATATGACCCAATTTGGAAACAGAGTTTTTGCAGGTGTAATCAGTCAAGCATCTCCAGATGAAACCATCCTGGATTTAGAGTAGGCTCTAAATATGATGACTAGTGTCTTTTTTTTTTTTTTAAGAAAGCAAGATTTATTGAGAGGACAGAAAACCTCCCACAGTAGGAGGGGACCCAAATGGATTGCCTCACTAGTGTCTTTTTTAAGAGAAAGAAGAGGGAGATTTAGACATAGACATTTGAGAGACATGAAGAAAAGAAGACCGTATGAAAATAAAGGCAGAGATTAAAATGATACAGCCACAAGCCAAGACATGCCAAGGATTCTAGAAGCCACCAGAAGCTAGGAAGAGGCATGGAATATTCTTCCCTAAAGTCTTCAGAGGGGCATAGCCTTGCCAACACCATAATTTCAGACTTTTGACCTCCAAACTATAAGAGAATAAATGTATGTGTTTTACCACCAAGTTTATAATAATCTGTTAATTCATCCCTTTAATACATAAATTGACTGAATATAAAATTATTGTCTCTCATGTTTCTTGAGTTTCGTCAAAATTCTGCTAAGCAGTTACTTTTTTTTAATAAATCTGATGCCAATTTAATCTAACTTGGACCTGAGGATTTTTTATTTATCTTTATAGTTTAGAAACTTTACTAGAGTTTATTATGAAATAAGTTTGTCCAGGCTTATTATGAGTCCTTTAGATTTAAGAATATTTAGATTTAAATTTTCCTTCATTTCCAAAGAGTTTTTTGGGGTTATAGTTTTAAATGTCAGTTCTGTTTCATGATTATGTTTCACTTTAGTTTTTTTAGTGGCTCCATTTATACTTAATTTGGATTTTCATTGTCTTTTTAATTCCGTCACCTTTTATGTTCTTTATATTATTTTCTCTTAGTTGTTTTCTTTTCTTTATAAGATACTTCTTTTTAAATTGTCATTTTAGTCTATCTTCTTTGGATACCTTCTTATTTAATCTTTTTTTCTGAAATTGGTTTCTCTCCTCTTGAATTTCTTTCCCAATTTCAATCAACCCTCTTTACATTTTTTACATTGTTTTGTCATTTCTGTTTTTATTTGAATTTTTAAATTCTAAGTTTTTTTTAAATAGCTTCAAATGCTTTCCTGATAATATTAAATTCAATATGGAGCATCATTCGTCTTACTGATTGATTCTTTGTTGGAAAATTTCTTCACTTAAAATATTTTGTTTTCATTTTCTATTTTCTTCTCACAATACCTTCTTATGGAGTTAGTCTTATTTTCCTTTCTTAGTCATTAGACTTACTAGTTCAAGATCATGCTCTTCTGTCAGTATAGTAAAACACAGGGTTTTTTTAAAATAGATAACATTATTAGTTGTCTGGAGAATGGTGTGTCTTCTTTTTCTTTTCTTCTCTGTATGATTCTTAATTCCTTCCTCTTATTGCTTTATTTTTCTTCCTTGTTAGTTCTTCAAGGGAAAATTCCTTGTTCTATTTACTTTCTTTTACATCTGAAGGAATAGTTCTCTCAGGTTGCTATCTTCAGATTCACTCACATTCAAGTCCAGTCACTTTGAAACTGGTTATGTGAACTAAGTCATGGGCCTTGATTTCATAATTTTGCCTTCAGTGTTAGACTTTTTTGATGATAGCTTTTAAAACCTATGCTATGTTTATGGCATTCATTTTCCTCTCTGCCACCATGGGTACCCACAAACTAGTAGTGATAGCAGTGGGAACTGCAATGGGAAGTCTGAATTGGTATTTATTCCTCTACTTATAGGTAACTTGAAGTTTTTAAGTCTCTGTTTCCTAGGAATGCCATTGGCATGAGTCATGTGTGGCTTCTTTAGGTTCAATTTTTATTTTATAGCTTGAAGGAGGGTTTTTGGAGAGGTCTAAGTTTAGGAGGACATCATTCTTCTAAAGCCAAGTAAAATTCTTCATTATTCCTTTAAATATATTCTCCCCCTTATAACTCCCTCCTCTCATTTTGGTATCCATATTATATGAGTATAAAACTCTTTCATTCTACTTTCTACGTCTCTTAGTTTGTCTTCCTGTGTTTATGTAAGCTGTTTCTTTTACATTTTTCTTTTAATTTTCTGTCTCTTTGTTTCTGTTGTATAATATTCTCAGATAAATCTTGTAATTTCTTTTCAACTATGGCTGGTCTAATATTTTTCCCAAGTTTTTTTTTATGACTTCTGGCTTTATAAGATAATAATAATATGTACTTCATAGGATTCTTGGAAGTATTAATGTTGAAAGGTTACAGTGCTTCATGTAGTTCCTGGTGCATAGTAGGACTTGTCTTCATCCATTTGGGCTGCTATAATGAAGTACCATAGACTGGGTCGCTTATAAAACAAAGACAAATTTTCATAGTTCTTCAGCCAGAAAAATTCAAGATCAAGTCACCAGCAGTTTTGGTGTCTGGTGAAGGCCTGTCTCCTGGTTCATAGATGACACCTTCTTGCTGTGTCTTCACATGGGGGAAGGTGCCAAGCAGCTCTCTAGGGCCTCTTTTATAAAAGCACTAATCCAATTCATTCATGAGGGTACCACCCTCACCTAACCACCTCCCCAAAGCTCCACCCCCTAATACCATCACATTTATTTTATTATTTCTGAAATCTGAAAGCAAGTAATTTGAGTCAAATAATAGATTAAAAACAAATTAGCCTCAAATAGAAGACGGGGGAAAGAAAACAGGTGAAGTAGGAAAAGGAGACACCAATTCCAAAATATTATAGTGTAAGGATTAGAGAAAATGCTGTCTTATCTATTGCTGGTCAACGACATTTGCTGTAAAAACTCCTTTTTGAGTCTATTGGTCAAAGTCAGTCAGATTTCTTGGTAAAAAGGGAATAGCATAGAAAAGAAAAAGAGGAGCTGGAGGAACTAAACTTAGCTCTGGGTAAAGGATAAGGGAAAAAAATGAAGGCCAGGGCTCTGAAGGAAGCACTCTAGCTATAATAATAGGGATGCTTCAAAGGGAAATGTAGAATAATATGAAAACTACCCCCAAACAATGCTGTGTTTTTTTAATGGAACCTGTTGAAAGGACTTGAGTTTTGCATCAAAGCTCATATAAAACTGAAAAGGATCCCATACAGATGGGAAATTTTCTACATCTGGATTATTGTAGGAATTGAGTCTCTTAAAAGTTATAGTAGGAATTGTGTCTCAATACAATAAACATTTTAACATATATAGTGAGAAGAAATAAAAGTCTTACACAAGGAAAGATGAAATATCTAGAGAAATGACATTATAAAATATGTTGGTGGTGATGTCTCTTTATAGTTTCCCCAGTGGCTTCAGTGAGAGACATTGACCCTGAAATACTTTTGATATTGAGAGTATTGGTCCCATCTCCAAGGACCACCATCAGTAGGTCGAATTAATCCTTGCTAATCAGCCTGGCATTGGATTGCCTTAAGCAGTACAGGTGGCCAAATCTAGATGAAAAGCAGAAATCACACATCCCTTCTATTCCTGTGTGTTCTTGCCTAGTAATCTATAATTCTTCTGGCTATAAGCTGTGCCTTCCTAGTAACTACATACCATGATTTCACTGGCCATTCTTATTCATTAATACCAGCTGCTTAGCAGTGCCTGAAGGTATCAGAAGAAATATGTGTAGATGGTTTTACCATATGGTTTGTTAAAAGCTGATGAAGCCCTTTCATGTAAAGCTGGGGTTGGCCAAGCACCATGTGCACAAAGCAAAGTCCAGCAATGTGAAATGAGGATCAAGGCTTTCTGCAAAAGAAGAGTTCTTTTCTTTTTATCACTTTTGACTTATGACCTTCTTTGTACCTATGTACTACAAATAGCTAAAAATATCTCAGGCAGTGTCACCACTGTGAATTTATAAGCTGTGTTCCAGAGATCACTCTTTGTTGCAAGCATTGAAACTAAACACAGGAGGTATGATAACTCTTTTGATAAAAATGAAATCTCTGTTACAAAGTTGTTTCAGATTAGCAGTCTGACTGGTTGACTCTGGTATTAAAGGTACTGAGCTTTATGCTAAGGATAATAGAAAACAATGGAAACAGGAGAGAGACTTGAACAGGTACACGTTCCCAAACCATCACTCTGGCAGTAGATGCAAATGTACTGAAGAGGAGGAAGAGTACATGAGTTGCTGACAGTTTGGACTAGATGGTAGCTGTGGGGAAGAAGAAATGCCACAATCTTCTGAGGTGTGGGAGCCACAAATCTCATTTCAGTTTCCAGATACTGATTTCTTAGTTCTGCCAAACATCTCTAACTCCAAAGTCGCACCCATTATTCATCCCATTCTCTAGGTGCTAAAAATAAAAATAAAACAAAGCCCTGCCAGGTACCAGCAGTCATGATAATAAGAGGGCCAGAGCCTCAGCTACAGCTGTCAGAATAAATGGAACTAAAGCAAACTAACGCAAGGTCTTAGGAAAACGAGTTATGTGAGTTATGAGATCAGAATAGAGGTGACAGCAGCAAAGAAGAAAGAGGTAGATGGAACAAAGAATCAGCAGGGCATCAATCACCCCTTAATCTGGTCCTCAAACAGTGATGAGAAGAGCACTCCTTTGATCAGTATGCACCAAGGAAGTCCTACACAGCCAGATTTCCTTCTTCAAAATAGATCTTAAAGCCTTGTTGAATTTAATTACCAAAAAAACACACTCTGCCATAAAGATCTGAGAAACAAAGTGCAAAAAGTTAAATCAAAGCAATACAAAAAGTTTCTTCAGGAGGAGGCTATTTGATAATGTGACAGTTGGATATGGGAACAATCCCAACACTAAATGAAGGTCTTACATTTGATGAAAGTCCTAATTCTCCATATGATGCAGAGATCTCGACCCTGGCCATCCTGTGGTGTCCCATGAACATTATTGGTTAACACCAAATGGCAAGACAAAACTGTTAGCAGCAGTCCTCGAATGCAGTCAACCTTAAAGGATAGAAGCAATGTTCACCTGTACATAATTCTCGTGGACAAGACAGGAGGAAGTTGGCTGACAACAGGATATCATTATAGATGTTTAAAAACTGAAGAAGGTTGATGTTAAACTGAAAACATATTTTGAACATATTCTTCGATGCAAATTAGATAACCAAATTTATCTGAAAAGCAACATGAAAAATTCAGATACAACAAACTTATGTACTACTGATAGAAACTGGTGAGTTTTTATTAACATGGGATTATTAAATATTTTCTTTAAAAAAAGATCAACCTGATACTGAATGTTTTAGGATTTTAAAAAGCTTCGTTAAAAAAAAACTCTATCATTGTATCTTCCCTAACCAAACGAGAAACTAAAATGATCAATGGTTGGGCACCATGGCCCAGCCTATAATCCCAGCACTTTGGAAGACCAAGGCAGGAGAATCACTTGAGCCAGGAGTTAAAGACCAGACTGGGCAACATAAAGAGATTTCATTTCTACAAAAATTACAAAAATTAGCAGGCATGGTGGTATGTACTTATTGTCTCAGCTAGTTGGGAGGCTGAGGTGGGAGAATCCCTTGTATCTGGGAGGTCGAAGCTGCAGTGAGCTGGAATTGTGTCACTGGACTCCAGCCTGTCTCAAAGAATATGTTCAAAATAAACAAATAAAATGATCATCACATGTTCAGAGATAAAATGCAGTGTGGATAGAACTTTTAGCCAGAATTTGGTGTTCTCATTTGAGAACAGTGAAAATGACTTTATCTAATCATGATAAAGAAACAGTGAAAATGACTTTATCTAATCATTTGTTCCTCTCATGAAAATAAAACCTAGGTTAGAAAAACCACTAAGCTCATCTTTATGTTGAGGTTCCCTAGTTCATTTTAGAAAACGTTGAAAGCATTATTTATTCTTGTCATTTCTTGGCCACAAGATAAGAAATTGAAATTACTTTATTGGTTAGATAAAGGCATTTGCTTTCACATTCTTCACTGGTGACAATTAGGAGAATGTGTACTCTACAGAGTAGCTGTAGAAAACAAAAAATAGCCACAAATTTTTTTTGACCTTTTTCCCATCCAGAGGTAGAGTCTAGGCCACCTCTCTTTAAGTCTGTATAGGCTTTGTGATTGTTCTCACCAATAGGTCATGGAGGAAGTGATGCTGGACAAGTCTCTATGCCGGAAGAACATGGCAGCTCCTACCTTCTGCCTCTTCAAATACTCACTCTGGGAGAAGTTAAAAACCATGTCATAATTTCAGTTTCCAGAAACTGCTGTGCTGTGAGAAAACACAAGCTAATCATGAGTAGATGCTCCATGAAAAGAGAGATGCCTGGTTAGCCCATAACTGTTCCAGTCAAACCAGCTCAAGCAAATAACATGCAGTGGAAAGCTATCTTAGACATCATCTCAATTGAGCTAGAACATGATACCAGTCTCAGTTGACATCTGACTGCAACCACTTGTGGAACCCCAGGTAAGACTTGCCCAGCTGAGTAAAATAAACCCACAGAATCATAAGAAACAATAAAAAATTGTTTTAAGTCAATACGTTTGGAGTGGTTTTTTATAGTATTAGATGGTGAGAACAGTAGCAATTTTCCAAAAATCTCAGTGCCATTTTCAGAATTAAATTCCATACTGTTATTAGTTTAAATTAACCTGTTATAAGTGTAAGATATTTATGTAAGCCTTAGGGTAACCACAAAGAAAAAGTCAATAAAAATAAAAAGAAAAGAACCAAAGCTTACCATTACAGAAAGTAATCAAACCACAAAGAAAGAAAGAAAGAGAGGTAGAAGGAAACAAAAGATCTACAAAACAACCAGAAAACAATTAATAAAATGGCAGAAGTAAGTCCATACCTATCAATAATAATCTTGAACATAAATGAATTAAATTCTCTGATTAAAAGATATACAGTGAATAAATGAATTTACAAAAAGCAACAACAACCAAAACCCAACTCTGTGCTGCCTACAAGAGACTCATGTCATCTGTAAGAACACCATGTTCCCAAACAACCATTGAGTCAATGAAGAAATTAAGAAAAAGTTTTTTAAACTTTTTGAAATGAATGAAAATATAAACACAACATGCCACAACCTAGGGGATATACAATATCAGTGCCAAGAGGGAAGTTTATAACAATAAACATTTATGTCACACAAAAAAAAGTAGAAAGATTTCAAATTTTACAACTTGAAATTCACCTCAAGGAACTAGAAAACCAAGAACAAACCAAACCCAAAATGAGTAGAAGGAAAGTTTTATAAAGGATCATTATAAACTGTTAACTATATGCCAACAAATTTTAAAACTCGGAATAAATGGATAAATTTCTGAATACATATAACCTACATGAAGAAATAGAAAGCCTGAACAAGCCAAAAACAAATAGCAAGATTTAATAAAAAATTTTAGGACTTTCCCAAAAGAGAAAAACCCAAGATTAGATGGCTTCACTGATAAATTATACCAAACTTGAACATTGGTATTTAAAAACTAATACCAATTCTACTCAAATTATTCTCAAAAATTGGACGGGAGAGAATTCATTCAAACTCATTCTACAAGGACAACATTATCCTGATACCAAAACAGACAAGGACACAATAAAAAAGAAAACTGCAGGCTAGTATTCCTGATTAACATAGAAATGCAAAAGTCCTCTAAAAAATACTAGCAAACCAAATCTAATGGCACATCAAAAAAATTATATACCATAATTAAGTGAGATTTATCTCAAGGATGTAAGAAATGTTCGACATATACAAATTGATAACCATGAACTACATCGAGAGCATAAAGAACAAAACCATAAGAACATCTTAATAGATGCCAAAAAATAACTTAATAAAAATTCAACATCTCTTCATAATAAAAACTTACAGCAAATTATATATAAAAGGAATACAACTCAAAACAATAAAGGCCTTATGTGACAAACCCACAATTAATACCATATTGAATGACAAAAAGTTGAAAGCCTTTCCTCTAGGATCTGGAACAAACAAGGACGCCCATTTTCACTACTTTTTCAAGATAGTACTATAAGTCCTAGTCAGAGCAATTAGGCAAGAGAAAAATTTAATGGGCATCCAAATTGGAAAGGAGGAAGTCAAATTGTTCAAATTTGCATTTGATATAATATCATATTTAGAAAAACCTAAAGACTCCATTAAAAAATGGTTAGAACTGATAAATTTAGTAAAATTGCAGGATACAATACTAACATATTAAAATCAGTAGCATTTCTATACTCCAATAGTGGACAATTGGAAAAAGGAATCAAGAAATTAATCCCATTTACAATAGCTACCAAAAAATAAATAAAATGTTTAGTAATAAATTTAAACAAAGAGGTGAAAGAGTTTTGCAATGAAAATCATAAAACACTGGTAAAGTTGAAGAAGACACCAGAAAAATAAAAAGATGCCCCATGTTCATGAATTGGAGCAACCAATATTGTTAAAATGTCCCTACTGTACAAAACAATCCCCAGATTCAATACAATTCCTATTAAAACACCTATAACATTCTTCATGAAATAGAAAAAGAAATCCTCAAATGTGTATGGAAATACAGAACAGAAATTCCTGAATAGCCAAAGCAATCCTGAGCAAAAAGAACAAACCTGAAGGCATCAAACTACATGACTTTAAAATATTATTTATTTATTTATACAAGCATACAGCATAAAGAACAAAACCCTAAGAACATGTCAAAAAATAACTTAATAAAAATTCAACATCTCTTCATAATAAAAACTTACAACATATACAATATATATACACACACTGTTTTGTTTTTATACCAGTATCAGCATGGTAGTGGTATCAAAACAGACACATAGACCAATGTAACAGAACAGAAAACCCAGAAATAAATCCATACTTTTACAGTCAACTGATTTTTGACAATGAAGTCAAGAACATACTTTGGGGAAAGGACAGTCTCTTCAATAGTGGTGCTGTGAAAATTGGTTATTCATATAACAGAAGAATTAAATTAGACCCCTCTCTCTTACCATATGGAAAAATCAACTCAAAATGGATCAAATACTTAAGATCTGAAACTATAAAACTATTAGAAGAAAATAGGGGAAAAGCTTCAGGACTATGGTCTGGGTAAAGATTTTTTTGAAATACTACTTCAAAAGTACAAACATCAAAAGCAAAAATAGACCAACAGTATTATATCAGATTCAAAATCTTCTGCACAGCAAAGGAGACAATCAACAGAGTAAGAGACAACCTACAAAATAGAAAAAAAATTTGCAAACTATTCATCTAGCAAAGGATCAATATCCAAAATATATAAGGAACTTGTTCTTACCTAGTAGGAGAAATATCACGATGAAAAATGTACAAGGATCTCAAATAGCTCAATAGCAAAAAACAAACAAAACAAAACAAAAATAATCTGATAAAAATGGACAGATGTTCTGAATAGACATTTCTCAAAAGAAGACATACAAGTGGCCAGTAGGTATACGAAAAAATGCTCAATGACACTAATCATCAGGGAAATAAATATGAAAACTACAAAGAGATATTATCTCACTCAAATTTAAATGGCAATGTAAATTAGTACAGCAATTATGTAAAACACTATGAAGTTTGCTTTAAAAATTAAAAATAGAACTATCGTATGATCCGTCATCCCACTACTAAATATATCTTGAAATTAAAGGAAATCAGTATGTTGGAGAGATCTCTGCACTCTTGTGTCTATTACAGTGTATTCACAATAGCCAAGATGTGGAATGAACATAAGTGTCCACCAAAAAATAGAAGACTTAAAAAAAATGTGGCATATATATATATATATATATATATATATATATATATACACAATGTAATAATATTCTGCCATAAAAAAGAATGAAATTCTGTCATTTGTGGCAACATAAATAGGATTGGAAGACATTATGTTAAGTAAAATAAGCCAGGCACAGAAAGACAAATACCATATGTTCTCACTTATATTTGGAAACTGAAAATGTTGATCTCATAGAAATAGAGAGTAGCAATAGAACAGTGGTTATCAGAGGCTGGGAAGGGTAGAGATAGAGGTTGGTTAAAGGATATAAAATTAGATAAGAGGAATAAGTTTTAGCATTCTATAGCACAATAAGGTTGTACAATGTAAGCTATATGTGTAGCTAACAATAATTTATTGGCTATTTCAAAATAGCTAAGGATTTTGAAGGTCCACAACACATAGAAATGATAAATGTTTGAAGTGATGGACTTTCCAATTACCTTGATTTGATCATCACACATTGTATACATATATTAAAATAGCACAGGCATCCCATGAATATGTGCATTAATATTAGTTTTTCTTAATAAGTGCTTTAAAAAGCTAAGGTAAAATTTTTAAAAGCTAAGGTCAATTCTATAGACCTGAGTTGTGAAATAGAGTAGCCCCTAGCCATATGTAGCTACTTAAATATAAATTAATTCTATTTAAATTATATTTAAAATTTAGTTTCTCAGTCACACTAGTCATATTTCTAGTGCTCAAAAACCACATGGCTACAGATTACCATATTATGCAGAGCAGATTATAGAATATTTTTATCATAGAAAGTTTTAGCAGACAGTGCTTTTACAGACTGACCCAGAGCTCTGTCCATTCTTCTCTGCAGAAGAGTGAAGCTGAGAGGAAATATTTTGACAATGTATTCTGTCTGCTTAAGCATAAAACTAATTCAAAGCACACTTTCTAAGACCTGTAAGTAACTGAATCAAAGAAAGAAATGAAACACTGGGCTCAAATTTTTTCAAAAAAAGTAAAATTCATGCTGGCAGAATTTTCTAAGCATGAGTTTTTAAAGTAAAACCTTTTTGTTAATTACATTCCTCCAGCAGTAACTGGTCTTATTTTGATACTGAATATGGGAAAGATTCTTAGAGGAAAAACCATCTCACGCTTAGCCTTGCAAAGCAGAGGCAAGCATGCTGCTGTAATTGAATAGGACATTATGCAGAATTCATAAAGGCTTTTGCCTGACAGAGAATCATTAAGATAAATCAACTGGAAACGAACAAGGATCCGGTACCTTGGCATGGATCCATAAAAAATGTTGCTTTTCATTATGAGATTCTCTTTGTTCCTTGTGGGAAATTCTGAATCTACGCGGAAGTATACGTATATGTCTACATGGGAAAGCTACAGAAAGAGAAGAGACAGACACACAAAGCAATTATGCATATATACATAGATGGGTATGCCCTTAGAAAGGATGTACTTAAGGTATCACCTTCTTAAAGGACTCTGAGACAACTTGATTGGTTTTATTTTTCAATAAAGATCAAGCAAAACAATTTCAAAAGTGATAACTTTCTAATGACATTTAAGATGGAAATAAAGCTTAAGTGTGAGGTGAAGATTCGGACACACGAAAATGTAAGATAAAAGGCATTTCATTTTATACTGTATGGGCCCAGAAAGAATTCCTGCCTCCCCCTCATTCATTTTATCCTCAGGAATGTTATGTATCCTCATTTACCAATAAGCCTCAACTACCAAAGACCTCTCTGAGGGCTGCATGCTTACTCTTTATTTTTGGATAAGAGGAGGAGGGTACACTTACAACTACATTTCTAGACATCTATGACAAAAAATAATATCTGCAGGATACCTCCGAGACCTATTTGGCAATGTGACTGCAAGAACTAAGTCCAGAGAGACAGCCTTTTCAATATAAACACCTAAAAGACTATAATTACCCATATTTTCTGATAAGAAGCCACTTTTAATTTTCCAAAATAATATTATATTTGCTCATGGGACAGGGAATGGTAGGAAAGAAAATGAGGGAGGCCTGAACTCCCGTCCCAAGAGCCCCAGAGATAAGGCATTGTATGCAATTCATCACAGTAATCAGTTAAACACACACATTTCAATATCATGGGAATCTAATCTGCAAGAATCTTTTATCCTCTGTTTCCATGCAGAGAACTAGTTCCTGCAACAATTAAGGCAAACCAGGAAGCAGTAAGTTTGGTGCTCCAGTTGCTTTAGGAAATGAGTTGAATGCAATGATTTTAGGTATAGACGATAAAGCGCTTTTTATGATTCTAGTTGTACAAACAAATACCATACCCATATACTCAAGTCTTCCCTTTTTTTTCTTTCTTCTCTTGAAATTAGAAGTATATTTGATAGCCAAAACAATTTCCCTACAATTTTAAAAATTAATTTTTAAATACCCTTGAGCTTAAACAAGGCATGGAAAATTTCAACCAAGAGATTAAACTTGGAGAAAGTTACTAGCAGATGAAAACTATGGTTATAATAGAAACCACATTGCAGACACTATTACATATAAGTCATTACTAAAAATGTTGCTGTATATATATATATATAGAGAGAGAGAGAGAGTAAGCTATATGTACTGTATGCTACAAATTTATTGAGATCAGATCTAGACATTCTCTTGAAAGTGTGCAACAATGTTTGTAAAAGATTTCAATCTTCACAAAAGAAAGATACTATCATTCCTCATAGGTGGTATTCAATACAAACTTGTCACATTGAATTAAATATGGGTTTTATTATTTTAGATTTTGGAATGGTCTTACTTGTGCTAAAATTAAAGTTTTTTTATATTTTAAAGATGTGGGATACAATTCAGGATTAGGTATACAAGTGGTCATCATACAGGTAAAGTTTGGGTCTCCCTTTGATCCTCACTTTGCCTGGTTTGAGATTAAGTACACTTACCGATTTTGCATGTCCCCCCTCCCCAACTCCACCCTGGCAGTATCCTGCTACTGCCAATTCCTTTCTTATAGTATTATGGCAAATGTTCAGAGTCCACTTATGAATGAGAACATGTAGTACTCTGTTCTCTGTTTCTGTGATAGATCACTGAGTATGATATACTATAACTCCATCCAAGTTGCTTAGTCCATATGTTTTTCCTTCTTTATGGCTACACAATATGCCATTGTGTGTATGTACCACATTTTTGTCATTCAGTCCATTTTCTATGGACAGCATGGTTGGTTCCATGTTTTTGCTATTGTTAATAGTGCTTCAATATACCTGCATGTGCAGGTATCTTTTTTGTTGAATGATTTGAGACCTTCCAGGTATATTCCCAGTAGAGGGATTGCTGGATCATATGGGAGGTCCACATCTAGTTCTTTTAGAAATCACCACACTGTTTTCCAAAGAGGTTGAACTAGTTTGCATTCCCACCAACAGTGTAGAAGCATCCTTTTCTCCACATCCTTGCCAGCATCTGTTGTTGTTTGTTTATTAATGAAGGTCCTTCTTACTGGAGTTAGGTGGTATCTCAGTGTGGTCTTTTCACATTTCTCTGATGATTAGTGAGGCTGAGCACTTTTTCATGTATCTGTTGGCTGCCTGTATATTTTCATCTTCTTTTGAGAAGTGTCTATTCATGTCCTTTGCCTACTTTTTAGTGGGGCTGTTTGTCTTTTTCCTTTCAGCACATTTGAGTTACTTGTAGATCCTGAATATTAGGCCTTTGTCAGATATACAGTGGGTAAATATTTTTTCCCATTCTGCAAGCTGTCTCCCCACTCTCTTGATGGTTTCTTTTGCTTTGCAGAAGCTTTTCAGTTTGATGAGGTCCCACTTATCTTTTAAGGTATGGACACTTGGGGTTTTGATCAGAAATTGGTTGCCAGTTCTAATTTCCATAAGAGTGTCTCTTGCATTTTCTAAGGTTCTTCTAGTTTAAGGTTTCACTTTAAGGTCTTTGATGTATTTAGAGTTGATTTTTGTGTATGGTGATAGGTAGAGGTCCTGTTTCAATCTTCAGCATGTGGTCAGCTAGTTTTCCCAGCACCATTTGCTGAATAGGTTCTCTTCTCCCCAGTGGTTGTTGGTGGAGGCTTTGTCAAAGATGAGTTAGTTGAGAAATTGAGGTTTTGCTTCTGGAATCTCTATCCTTTTCCATTGTTCCATATTGCCTATTCTTAGCCTAAATAAACACAATCAGAATGCAAAAGATCAAAACACAACTGATCCCCCCAAAAAATACAAAAAAAATAGCAGAGATTACTATGCACACCTCTATGGAAACAAACATGATAATCTAAATGAAATGGAGAACTTTCAGACATCACAAACCTCCCAAGGTTGAAACAAGAAGACATTGAAACACTAAATAAACCAATAACAGACCAGGAAACTGACTCCAATATAAGAAAACTACCCACCAAACAAAGACCTGGACCAGATGATTTTCCAGCAGAATTGAACAAAATGTGCAAGGAGGAGCTAATACCAACTCTATTGGAAGGCAATTGAGAAAGAAAGAATTCTCCCCAAATCATTTTACAAAGCTAGCATCACACTGACACCCAAACCAGGTAAAATCCAACAAAAAAGAGAACTACACGCCAATATCCTTAATTAACATAGATGCAAAAATTCTCAACAAGATTCTAGTAAATCGGATCCAACAGCACATCTCAAATATTATCCACCATAACTAGTAGGCTTCATCCCCAGGATGCAGGGCTGGTTCAACATTCTGGGCTATGCCTCCAGCCAAAGCCAAAGCCATTGGAGTTTGCAAAACCTGTAAGAATAGGAGAAGTGTCCCAGAGGAAAGCAAGCATATCAGGATTTGGAGAATAGAAGTAGAGGGACACAGAAAGGGGCAGGGAGGAGAAAGAGAGAAAGTGCCAGTTCACATGGGATACTCTACTTTTGAATGCCTAAATCTGTAATCATCCACTATGACCAAGTAGGCTTCGTCCCCAGGATGCAGGGCTGGTTCAACATTCACAAGACCATAAATGTAATTAAATACATCCACAAATGTAGAAACAAGAACTGAATGATTATATCATTCGACGCAGAAAAAGCTTTTGATAAAATTCAGCATCCTTCTTGATAAAAACCCTCAAACACCTAGCCATAGAAGGAACATACCTCAAAGTAGTAAGCGCCGTCCACAATAAACCCACAGCCAACATATTGCTAAACAGACAGAAACTGGAAACATTTCTCCTGAAAACCAGAACAAGACAAGGATGTCCACTCTCATTCCTCTTGTTCAACATTATCTTGGAATTCCTAGCTAGAGCAACTAGACAAGAGAAGGAAATCGGGGCTATCCAAATAGGAAAAGAAGTTAAGTTATCCCTCTTTGCTGACAACATTACCCTATTCCTCGAAAATCCAAGATAATCTGTCAAAAACCTACTTTTGCTGATAGAGGACTTTGGCAAAGTCTCGGGGTACAAAATAAATGTGCAAAACACAGTCGCATTCTTATACACCAAAAACAAGCAGGCAGCGAACCAAATAAAAAGCACAATCCCATTCACAATAACCACACAAGAAATGAAATACCTCGGCATCTTCCTAATGAGAGAAATGAAAACTCTTTACAATGAAACCTACAAAACACTGCTCAAAGAAATCCAAGATGACATAAACAAATGGAAAGATATTCCATGCTCATACATAGGAAGAATCAACATTGTTAACTCTGTTAATATAAACCAAACTCAGCAATGGGTCAAAACACTCCATAGCCATAAGTACCAAGAATACAGGAATTTTATTCACTGCTATAGCCTCAGCAATTATAAAAGTGACTAACACATAATCGTGCTTAATAAATAAAGTCCATCCTATCGAAGGCAATCTACAGATTCAATGCAATACCATTAAATTACCAACACCATTCTTCTCAGACCTGGAAATGACAATGCAGAAATTCACATAGAAACATAAATGACCACAAATAGCCAAAACAATCCTTATCAAAAGAAATAAAGTGGGAGGTATCACACTTCCAAGACTTTAAACTTTACTATAAGGCTACAATAATCAAAACAGTCTGGTACTGGTAAAGTTATCTTTTCTAACTAAAAAGAAAAATTCTAATTTCTTTAAATAGTGCCAGAATAATGCTAGAGATTAAAGTGGATATACTTAATTTGAAAGCAGCTATTTAAAATTAATAAATCAATTGTATGCAAATACATGTTGCTGATAACAAATAACTCTACACTACCGTAGCAGGAAAAGTATCCACCGGTTCAAGAATTTAGTCCTCTACTTTGTGTGTTTTGAAACTTAAACTTCCCTCCACATTTTCAATAAAGAGAGGCCATTGAAGGAAGGGAAGATGGGACACTGAAGACTGGTCATCAAAATGTTTCTCATTCAGTTGACATTACCCATCCTGAATGACTAAGGTCAAGTCATTTGCCTCTAATGCAGAGACTCTGTTAATATAAAGCAAACTCAGCAATGGGTCAAAACACTCCACAGCTATAAGCACCAATTTTATTCACTGCTATAGCCTCAGCAATTATGAAAGTGACTAACACATAATCGTGCTTAATAAATATTTATTGAATCTCTCATGAATAATTAAATAATGCCAAAGTTATCATTTCACCAGGAGTAGAGTTAATTATTTTAACAAAAATAATTTCTTTTTGTTTTGTTCTGTTTGGGATGGGATGAATAAAGACCTTAGATAAGTGCACTTGGTCCTCTGTAACTAGTGAGAAAGCAGCAACAATTCCAACTGGTGCGGAAGCCAAATGAACTGTAATCAGAATCCACATTTCAGGCAGAACCTCCCTACTATTTACAGGACCTAGAACTCTTGTTCTGGGCTATGACTCCAGCCAAAGCCAAAGCCACTGGAGTTTACAAACCCTGTAAGAATGGAAGAAGTGTCCCAGAGAAAAGTGAACATATCAGGATTTGGAGAGTAGAAGTAGAGGGCCACAGAAAGGGGCAGGGAGGAGAAAGAAAGAAAGTGCCATTCACATGGGATACTCTTCTTTTAAATGCCTAAATCTATAAGGTCTTGTGTAGTACGGTCTTAAGTTACAAGACCAGTAAGTTACAGGCCTGGTTCTTTCTTCAAGGAACTGCTATTATGAGGTACCCCTGACCCCTTAGTAAATAACTGTTTATATCTGCCTTATAGACTGTTAAATATTTGGTATGAGAAACTAAAGGGCATTGGGGAAAGAAGGGCAATGACCCCTTTCTAAGGAGGCTATGATGGAGATGAGGACCGTTGCTGGAGAGGAAGGGGCATTGCCTCCATACTATGTATTTCCAAGAGGAATTTTTACTGGTAATCAAAAACAGCAAGGGACTACAGAAACAAACTACGTCCCCTGAGTTCCACACCCTCCCCTCGCGTTACCACATCCTCCTCCAACTTCCATCTGTTAGCAGGTAGCTCCATATGAAACAGAAACAAGGCATGGAAATGCTTCCTAACCCATTACTCCTAAAAGTTTCTTAAAAATCTAATATAAACTTTTACAATTCAGAACTCCATCCCTACCTTAATCCTTTCAAATGTGTAAAATGTTTATTCCTAGTGATCATATTTTTGATATTTTGAAGAACCAGGTTGAGGAGTTAGCTTCATCTACTGCAGATAAAATGAGATTCAAGGGTCATCAAACACCATCAGCCTGGTGACCTCCACACCTCCCTAGATGTCCACATCTTCTTTCATTAAATTTAAAAAGATTCAGAGCATAGATTCTAAGTGTCAGACATTATGATAAGCTGCAAAGTTACAAAGATGATATAGCAATCTTCAGCTTCGAAGACTTCAGCAGAGTCTATCAAAAATGCTACTTCCTCTATATTAAAATAATCCACTCTTTTTTGTTTTTGAGTTGGAGTCTCACTCTATCACCCAGACTGGAGTGCAGTGGCTGCTCCCGGCCACCACAGCCTTGACCTGCTGGG
>NW_007231712.1:0-19314 GCF_000164805.1 Carlito syrichta | reverse complement strand
CAATCCACTCACCTCAGCCTCCCAAAGGCATGGGATTACAGGCTGAGCCACTGAGCCCGGCTAAATAATCCACTCTTAAAAACCACAGAGTTACTTAGTTTTCTGGTCTTACAGAAAACATCATTGCTATTGTAACCTGAAAAATATTTTTCCTTAAGTGAAAAGGAAGACTGTTTCAAATCCTCCTGGTGTTAACTTAATGGTTTATGAATTGGGAGAATTTATTCCTTCTTAATGGTATTTCAACTATCAAACTACTGAGTGGTTGTTGATATTGATTGGTGGCTTTATGCCAGGGACATGCAGATATTAACCTCAGAAACTTGCATGTTTGAGCCTTTGGTCATTATGGGTGGGCCTTATGTTAGTCAGGATACTCCAGAGAAACAGAACCAATAGAATGTCTATATTATAAAGTGATTTATTGTAAGGAATTGACTCACATTATTAAGGAGACTGACAAGTTCAAATCTTCAGTGTAGGCTGGCAAGCCAGAGACTCAAGAGAGCAGATGGTGCAATTACAGTCTTAAGGTCAGCAGCCTGGAGAGCCAGGAGAGCTTCTGGTGTAGATGAAGTTCATATGCAGTCTGCTGAAGAATTCCCTCCACACATTCTGGAGGGCAATCTGCTTGCTCAAAGTTTGCTGATCTGAAAACTCATCCAAAAACATCCTCCAAGTTGACATATAAAATTATCCATAATAGTCTATTATGGCATTTTATAGATTTTTAAAAATATAATCATGTCATTTAGTCCTTACCATAACTCTCTAAAGTAAGCATACAAAGTATTTTTATTTTAATAGATGAAGAAAATGAGCCTTATAGTTCAGTAACTTGTTGAAAGTCGCACAACTAGTAAGTGAAGGAACTGGGATTTGAAATCAGGTTTGTTTGACTTCAAAAACAGTGCTTTTTTTTTTAGTCTAGCAATACTGGGAAATGTTACTTGTTGACATTTGCTAGGCTACCATAAGTCAAACTGAGGTTTGCTCTTGAAATCCTATGAGAAATGCTATATAGCACCAGCTCCTGATTTCATCCTTCCTCCTTATAATTATGTATCTAATTTTCACCAGATATCCAAAGGTGGACAAAGTACCACCATCTCAAGGTGTACTACTTCTATTTTGTAAATAGGTTGAAGGAGAACAGCAATAGAGAAGGAACTAGCTCCACCATGAAATGGCACCTGCATATCTGCAATGTAAAATGACTGCTCCTACAGACCACCCAATGACTATAAACACTCCAAGACCAGAATTTAATTGATTAATGGAAATATGATTAAAATAGAGTCTTGTATAATCATACTCCTCAGAACATCTCCCAGACTAATGTTTTATAGTGCAACATCTTTTGGTTCTTAATACCCAGCTTTTAGTGGACATGTAAGGGGGGACCTGAAAAAAAAATTATTTTTTGGAGGAGAGACCCCTTGTGGTACAGGCTTTCCCTGCTAGGCAAGTGTTCTAGAAACCCATTGGCATCAGTGAGTGTCCTGGCTAGCGTTGTTGTAAGAGGCTGAGTTCAGCTTCAGTGAATTTTTATTTTCTTTTATTTCATTTGAGTTGGAGTCTCACTCCATCACCCAGGCTGGAGTGCAGTGGCATGCTCACAGCCACCCAGCGTCGACCTGCTGGGCTCAGGCGATCCTTCCACCTCAGCCTTCCAAGTAGCTGGAACTAAAGGCGCAGCAATATCCATGCCTGGCTAATTTTTTTTGATTTATTATAGAGATGAGGTCTTGCCAAGTTGCCCAGGCTCTTCTCGAACCCATGGGCTCAGGCAATTCCCTCATCTCAGCCTTCCAAAGTGCTGGGATTATAGACTTGAGCCATCGGGCCTTGCCAGTGAATTTTTTTTAGATTCTTTTAATGCATTTGCCCATTTCATGATGGGTGACTTAGTAGTGCACCTGCCCACACCGTGCTGAGTGTTCAGCAGTTTTTGACCAAAAATGGCATGACTCCCATGCCCCACCCTGCCTTTTCACCCAATCTTGCCCCAAGCAACTTGTTTTGTTTCCTTGGATAAAAAATGTCCTCAAAGGAAATGTTTTGCTGTTGTGGAAGAGTTGAAACAAAATGCAGCAGAAGTACTAAAAGGCATCCAAATTGATGAATCCAAAACTGTTTTTGAGCAGTGGGAAAAGTGTCTCTATAGGTGTATTGCATCAAACAGAGAGTACTTTGAAGGTCGCAAGTTTAAACATGCAAGAATAAATACACAATCCTTTATAAATAAATTCCGGTTTCGGGAGGGTTCCCTCCTTATGTATCTTTCGACACTACTTATTTGGCTGATGCTTACATAGAAAGGATTTATATTTATATTTATATCCATAAATCTCATTTCAACATATGTATTAAACAATATGATGTGTAGGCCAATTCAATGATTCCAAATACAATCTTAGACTTTACACTGACTTGTTCTAAAAGCTGGAGACTGCTAACAGAGGGGAAGAGCAATGTGTTACAGCATGCAAAGCAACAGTTTATTAACCACTATTCTTGTTGTCTGGTTATCAAGAAGCAATAGTATAAGCATTTTACAATCTATCACTTATGTATAGAAGTAGTATAAATACTTATTGCTGTAGATCCCCTTAAGGAAACAGGTGGGGAAGGAGTAGTGTAGGATTCTTTTATTTCTTATTTAAAGCAATGGGGAATGAGCTTCAAGTTAAGAATTGTTGCAGAGAACCTCTGATTTTCAGAAATAAATTACTGATGAGTGATTTGCCAGCTATGTGTCACAACATGAATGAACCACATAATCATTAAAATCAAACATTAGAACCCAGACAAAGACCACATACTGTATGTCTGCATTTATATAAAGTTTTAACAGCAGACAACACCAAACTCAGTATTTAAGGATGTATGCTTCAATGATAAAACTATAATAAAAACAAGGAAGCAACATTTGAAAAAATAAGATTGTGGTTTCCTTTGTGTGGAAAGAATGAAATAATGATCAAGCCACTTCTGGAGCAATGGTAAAGTAAGCTGGTGTTTGCTTTGCAATAATTACATGAGAAATGAACTATGCTTGTGTGTCTGTATATTTTCTGTTTATGTCCTTCATTACATAATGTAAAAATTGGGGAAAATAATTTGTAGATTCAATTGTTTGTCAAAAGTTCTTTTTTTAAAAGTTAATAATACTCTCTGGTACACCAATTTTGCCTTTAGAAATCTACCTAATAGACACAGTGTATTTAAAAAGTCTTACTTCTAATGATATTTACAGAAAAATTATTAACACTTTGGAAACGAATATAACCTAAGATTCAGCAATTTTAAAATGACAAATAAATTATGTTTATAAACTGTTTGGCCTAATTATAAATACAGTATAACTACAACTATATATATATTTTTTATGACCAATAACAATTTTATTTTTTTTTGTTGTTTTGTTTTTACTATAAAGATGTGGGGTACAATTCAAGGTTAGGTATATAAACATTGATATTGCAGGTACCCTTGTTGATGGGGTATGCCCCTCCGTCCCCTAACAGTTTCCCTCAGCTGCCAATTCCCACACACACAGTTTCCCACTATTTCCAATCGCTTACTTATAGCATCATAATTGTTCAAAGTCCTCTTATGAGTGAAAACATACGAAACTCTGTTATTTGTTTCTGTGATAAATCACTGAGTATGATCAACTCCAAATCCATCCAGGTTGCTTCAAGTCCGTATATTTGCCCTTATTTATGGCTGCATAATATTCCATTATGTATATGTACCACATTTTTTTATCCAGTCCGGCTTCTATGGGCAACATGATTAGTTCAATGTTTTTGTTATTGTGAACAGAGCTGCAACAAATATACATGTGCAGGTGTCTTTTTTGTAGAATAATTTGAGTTTCTCTCCTATTTCCAATAGGGGAATTGCTGGGTTATATGGAAGGTCAATTTCTAGTTCTTTCAGAAATTGCCACACTGTTTTCCAAAGAGATTTTCAAGTTTGCTTTCCCAGCAACAGCACAGAAGCATTCCTTTTTCTCCACATCCTCGCCAGCATCAGTTGTTGTTTGCTTTATTAATGATGGACATCTTACAGGGATTAGGTGGTATGCAATGTGTCTTTGATTTGCATTTCTTTGATGATGAGTGAGGCTGACCACTCTTTCATGTGTCTGTTGGCTGCCCATATATCTTTTTAAAGGGGCTGTTTGTTTTTTCCCCTTTGGTGCATTTGAGTTCCTTGTAGATCCTAGATGTTAGACCTTTGTCAGATATACAAATAGTTGGCAAATGGTTTATCCCATTCTGTGGGCTGTCTCCCTGCTCTCCTGATGGATTATTTTGCTTTGCAGAAGCTCATTAACTTGATGAGGTCCCACTTGTCTATCTTATTTCTTAAGGTCTTGGCCTTTAGGATTCTGAATAGGAATTCGTTCCCAGTTCCAATTTCCATAAGGGTGTCTCCTGCGTTTTCAAAGATTCTTATAATTTGAGGTTTTATGTTTAGATCTTTGATCCATTTAGAGTTAATTTGTGTGTATGGTGATAGGTAGGGTTGCTCTTTCAATCTTCTGTATGTGATCAGCCAGTTTTCCCAGCACCATTTACTGAATAGGTTCTCCTTTCCCCAGTGGTTGTTGTTGGAGGCTTTGTCAAAGATGAGTTGGTTGAGGAATTGAGACTTTGCTTTCAGAATCTCTATGCTGTTCCAATGGTCAATGTGCCTGTTTTTGTACCAATACCAGGCTGTTTTGATTGCTGTAGCCTTACAGTAAAGTTTGAAGTCTGGAAGTGTGATGCCTCCTGCTTTGTTTCTTTTGCTAAGAATTGTTTTGGCTATTCATTGTTGTTTATGTTTCCATATGAATTTCTGTGTTGTCATTTCCAGGTATGAAAAGAATAAAGTTGGTAACTTACTGGGTATTGCATTGAATCTATAGATTGTCTTTGGTAGGATGGACATCTTAACAATGTTGATTTTTCCTATCCGTGAGCATGGAATATCTTTCCATTTGTTTGTGTCTTCTTGGATTTCTTTGAGCTGTGTTTTGTAATTCTCATTGTAAAGGTCTTTCACTTCTCTTTCACTTCTCTGGTTAGGAAGATGCCGAGGCATTTCATTTTTTTTTTTGTAGCTATTGTGAATGGGATTGTGCTTTTTATTTGGGTCTCTGCCTGCTTATTGTTGGTGTATAGGAATGTAACTGTCTTTTGCACATTTATTTTATACCCTGAGACTTTGCCAAAGTCCTTTATCAGTGTGAGCATGTATTTGACAGAGTCTCCTGGATTTTCAAGGTATAGGATCATATCATCAACAAAGAGGGATAACTTAATTCCTCTTTTCCTATTTGGATACCTCTGATTTCTTTCTCTTGTCTAATTGCCTGAGCTAGGACTTCCAACACAATATTGAACAAGAGGGATGAGAGTGAGCAGCCTTGTCTTGTTCCAGTTTTTAGGGGAAATGTTGCTAATTTCTGTCCATTTAGCAATATGTTAGCTATGGGTTTGTTGTAGATGGCACTTATTATTTTGAGGTATGTTCCTTCTATTCCTAGGTGTTTGAGGGTTTTTATCAAGAAGGGATGCTAGATGTTACCAAAAGATTTTTCTGCATCTAATGAGATAATCATGTGGCTCTTGTTTTTACAACTGTTGATGTATTTAATGACATTTATGGTCTTGTGAATGTTGAACTAGACCTGTATCCTGGGGATGAAGTTTACTTGGTCATAGTGAATGATTTTTGAGATGTGTTTTTGGATCCGATTTGCTAGAATCTTGTTGAGGATTTTTGCATCTATATTCATAAGGGATATTGGCCTGTAGTTCTCTTTCTTTGTTGGATCTTTACCCTGTTTGGGTATCAGTGTAATGTTAGCTTTGTAAAATGGTTTGGGGAGAATTCCATGTTTCTCAATTGCCTGGATACTTTCAATAGGATTGGTATCATCTCCTCCTTGTACATTTTGTAGAATTCAGCTGGAAAGTCATCTGGTCCAGGACTTTTTTGTGTAGGTAGTTTTTGTATGACAGAGTCAATTTCCTAGGTTGCTACTGGTATATTTAGTGTCTCAATGTCTCCTTGTTTCAACTTGGATAGGTTGTGTGATGTCAGAAAGTCCTCCATTTCATCTAGTTATCAAGTTTGTTTCCATATAGGTATACATAGTAATCTCTGATAATCTTTTGTATTTCTTCAGGATCAGTTGTGATTTGATCTTTTGAATTCTGATTGTGTTTATTTGGGTTGTTTCTCTCTTTTGCTTTGTCATTCTGACTAGGGGCCCATTAATCTTGTTAATTCTTTCAAAGAACCAGCTTTTTGTTTTGTTGATGATTTCTATGATATATTTGTCTTCTATGTCCTGTATTTGGGCTCTTAGTTTTGTGATTTGGATTCTACTGCTAAAGTTGGAGTTTTGGTGATCTTCTCTTTCCAGCTCCCTTAGGTGATTTGTTAGGCTCTCCACTTGTGATCTTTCTATTTTCTTGATGTGTGCTCATAGAGATATAAATTTCCCTCTTAGAACTGATATCATGGCATCCCAGAGGTTTTGGTAGGATGTTTCTTCACTTTCATTTGTTTCCAGGAATCTTTCAATTTCTTCTTTGATTTCAGTGTTGACTCAATCATTGTTCAGCATCATGCTGTTTAGTGTCCATGTCTTTGTGGGCTTAGAGAAATTTTGTTGGTGTTGATATTTATTTTTATTCCACTGTGGTCTGAAAGGGTGCATGGCAATATTTCAATCTTATGAAATTTGTTTATGTTTGATTTATGGCCAATGTGGTTGGTTGATCTTGGAGTACATTTTATGTGGTGATGAGTAGAATGTATAATCTGTGGTCGTTGGGTGGAGAGTTCTGTAGGTATCAATTAAGTCCATTTGTACAAGAGTCTCATTGAGGTTCTGGATCTCTTTGCTGATTTTTTATCTTGATGATCTGTCTAGGGTTGTGAGTGGGGTATTAAAGTCCCCAGCTATGATAGTGTTAGAGTCAATCTCTTTTTTAATTTGCCTAGAAGCTGCTTTATGAACGTTGGTGCTCCTATGTTAGGTGCATATATGTTTAGGATGGATATTTCTTGTTGATGGATTGAAGCTTTTATCACTATATAGTGACCTTCTTCATCTTTTTTAATTTTTGATTGCTTAAAGGGTATTTTGTCTGAGATAAATATTGCAACTCCAGCTTTCTTTTGTGTTACATTTGCCTGAAATTTTATTTCCCATCCTCTTACTTTGAGCCTGTGAGATGAGTCTCTTGGAGACAATCTATTGTTGCCTCATTATATTTTATGCATTTTGCCATTCTATGTGTTTTCAGTGGTGCATTTAGTCCATTCACATTCAGGCTAATTATTGAAATGTGAGGGTTTATGTTTCTCGTGATGTTCTTATAGACTTGTTGTTGTACTTGTTTGTTTGTTGTCTTTCTCTTGGTTTTTTGGGTTGATTCATGTGTGTTTTCAATCTTTTTCTGTACTCTTGTGAAGAACATTGTTGTTCTTTTTCCCTTTTCTTCTGTGTTTAATACTTTCTTAAGAGTTTCTTGTAGGGATGGTCTGGAGGCAGTGTAAATTCTTAGAGATTGGATGTCTGGTAATGATTTTAATTCTCCCTCACTGATGAAGCTTAACTTGGCTGGGTAGGTTATTCTTGGTTGAAATTGTTTATCTTTGAGAACTTTGAATATTGCACTCCAATCTCTCCTAGCCTGAAGGGTTTCTGTAGATAAATCTGCTGTTATTCTGATTGGTCTTCCCTGGTTGGTAGTCTGACCTTTTTCTCTTGCTGCTTTTAGGATTTTTTCTTTTATACCTACTTTGTTCAGGTGAATTATTATGAGCCTAGGAGTTGGCCTTCTCATTTGTTGTTGTGCCAGGGTTCTCTGAATCTCTTGTGTTTGAATTTTCACATCACTGATGAGATGAGGGAATTTTTCTTAAATAATTTCATGGAATGTTTGTTCCAGGATAGTCTCTGTCTCTCTTTCTGCCTCAGGAAGGCCAATTACTCTTAGGTTTGTTCTCTTGAAGTAATCACTCGTCTCTTGAAGGTTTTGTTCTGTCTTTTTAAGCTTCTTTTCTATGTTTTGGATGGTTTGGTTTAGTTTTATATTTTGGTCTTCATGTTCTGAGATTCTGTCTTCTACTTGGCTAATTCTGCTTTCCATGCTTATTAGTTTGTTATTTATTTCAATCACAGTGTTCTTTACTACTGTTATCTCAGTTATCAACTACTTCCTATTTTCCTCTTGTCTCTCCTCAATTCTTTTTATTCTATTAATGTCTTGATGTCTGGGTTTGTAGTATGTGACCAGTCATTCTGGGGGCTCTTCATTGTTTACACTCTGAAGTCTGTTTTCTCATTATCTGATCTCCCAGGGGTCTGTGTGAGACCTATATTCTTCTTTTGATTTTTCTTCATTTGTGTAGATTTTTCTTCCCATGTTTTCCTTTTTTTCTCCCTCTGTCTTCTTTAAATCTGTTGTTCAGGGGTGGTAGGGTTGCTTTTACTTCTGCTTGCTCAATCTCCTATTCTTCCTTGTGTGAATCCTCTGGCTTTGTTCCATTCTGAAGCTGTACTGTAGGCTGGTAGCTATATCTTTTGCAGTTTTGAGATCTATTTGGGGGGGAACTGTTCAAAACTTATCTGCAGATCCCAGTATCCACTGACAGGTGTATGGATATGCTGGAACCCACTTCCCACTGCCTTGTAATCTGTTTATGAAGTGGGAGTATTGGTTTGCTCCCTGAAAGTAAAATGATGTAAGAGAAGGGAAAGAATTGGAATAGGGAGGAGGAGAAGCAGAAAGTGGAGACAGAGAAGAGTAAGAGGGAAAACAGACAAAGGTACCCACTAATAAATGATAATAGACCTGAAGACAGATAAGAGTAATAGAAAACAAAAACAAAAAATCAAACAAAAAAAACAACAGTGACAACAACAAACAAACTAGGGCATACAGTCATACAGACACACATCCTTATGATGTACTATTCCCTTACAAAATGATGTACATCCTTATCATGTACTATTCCCTTATAAAAACATGAGGTCTTAGATCCCAAGTTGGAGGCTGAGCAGAGCTGGGTGGGAGAGGCACTGCAGGTCTCTGCCTGGTCACAGGGCTCCAGATGATCTCTGGTTCTACTGCAGCCAGGTCCAGCTGGGGTAGGCAGAGTGCAAGAAGCCAGGTGCTGCAGGTCAGCGTTCACACACAGCTTGGGCCTCTTTTTCTTTCTTTGTTCTTAGGTCCCAAACTGGAGGCTGCTCAGAGATGGGCAGAGCTCAGGAGGCAATGCAGATCTCTGCTTGGTCTCAGAGCTCCAGCTGTTCTCTGGTCCCTCTGTGGCCAGGGATGAGTCAGGGGAGGTTGAGTGCGAGACTGCCAGGCATTGCTGGTCAATGTAGCATGTAGGGTGACTGGGGGTGGGGCAGTACAGTTGACAAGGGAGCTCGGAGTTCCACAAGGAGGGAACCATGGGTCTTCCTGGGCAGTGGAGGCTTGGGGCGGGGTTGAGAACTGCAGCCAGGGAGGGAGCCTGGAGCTCCATGGGTGGCAATGACTTGGGGCAAGGTTGGGTGCTGCAGCCAGGGAAGGAGCCTGGAGTTCTGTGGGGTGGGAGCCAAGGGCCTCCACAGGTGGTGGTGACTTGGGGCCAGGTAGGACACTTCAGTCAGAGAGGGGGCCCAGAGCTCTGAGGGGCAGGTGCCAAGGGCCCCCACAGACTGTGGTGGCTTGAGGCAGGGCTGGGTGCTTCACCCAGGAAGGGAGTCTGGAGCTTCAAGGGGCAAGAGCCAAGGGTCTCTGCAGACAGCGGCGGCTTGGGGCCGGGCAGGGTGCTTCAGCCAGAGGGGACCTGGCACTCCGAGGGGCAGGAGCCAAGGACCTCCACAGGTGATGGTAGCTTGAGGTAGGACGGGGTGCTTCAGCCAGTGAGGGGGCCTGGAGCTCAGAGGGGCAGGAGCCAAGGGCCTCCATGGGTGGCAACAGCTTGGGGCTGGGCGGGGCACTTCAACCATGGAGGGGGCCCGGAGCTCTGGGGGGCAGGAGCCAAGGGCCTCAGCGGGTGGTAGCTGCTGAGTGCTGAGCAGAGCAGTGCAGCCAATGAGGGAACCCAGAGCTCCACAGGGCAGGAACTGAGGGCCTCTGCAGGCTGCAGCAACTTAGCACCAGGTGAAGTAAGGTAGCCAGGAAGGGAGCTGCGAGATCCACACAACCAGGATCCCAGGGCCACCTGGGGCAGAACAGTGGCAGTGGCGGGGTCGTGGCAACCACTTGGTGCGTGGGACCAAGGGCCTCCAAGCCTCAGACCGGTGAAGCTGGCAGGGGCTGAGGGGTGAAGCAAGAGACTTTATGGAATCTCATTTTCACAGAGAATCTCACAGTCCCACCTGTACCATTGCCATGTTACCAAAAGTCTCCCAAATTTTATTTTTATATTGATGCTTATTGTACAACAAACCAGCATGCATCTCTTGAGTACTTATTCTGCACAAGGTATTGTTATAACCTGCTATCACTATTTTTAATGTTTCATGGTTAGGTCTCAGGAGGTTGGATCCTGACATCAAGGCTGAAGAGAGGTAACTGATGTCTTGGGAATACAAGCCAGGTGCCCGGGGATCAGTATCTGCTAAAAGCACTGACCTCGCTCCATCGCCGGGGGCGCCTCACGCCGCCACCGGGGGAGCTTGCTCCACCACTGAGGGGCCTTGCTCCACCACCATGGGGCCTCACAGGACCTCAGGCACAGCACCACTCTCACCAGCATAGGAGAGAACTCAAGCTGGTGGATGAAACTGTGCTCACAACTATATATTTTTAAACTTCTATTCATGGAAACAAGACTAGAAAGGCAATAAAATATGAAAAGTGCATTTGGGTAGTGGGATTATAGCTGATTTTTTTTTCTCCTTCATGTTTTATCTGATTTTTCCCCTTTTCTTCAGTTAGGTCTATTAATTTAAAATTTTAAGAACATAGACTGCTGCTCAATTTGGGCAGACATTTTATATAATCATGACTTACCAAGATGTATTTATATTGAGTGCAATTAGTTGAAGTTTCAAAACCCTTACTTCAATGATGCTTACAAATCTAATAAAGAATGATTATTCTTTGATCAACTGAAGTAATAGACATATAGAGCTTGATTAATTTGGCCTAATTTGCATAATCAGGAAGCAGAAGAGCCAGAATTTGAACCCATACTTGCTTATTCTAAATTCTGAAATGCTTTCATATGAATTCCTGTATTGTTTCCAGGTCTGAGAAAAATGCTGCTGGTAACTTAATGGATATTGCATTAAATCTGTAGATTGCCTTGGGTAGGATGGACATCTTAACAATGTTGACTCTTCCAATCCATGAGCATGGAATATTTTTCCATTTGTTTGTGTCACCTTTGATTTCTTTGAGCAGTGTTTTATAGTTTTCAGTGTAAATGTCTTCCATGTCTCTGGTTTGGAAAATGCCAAGGGAGTTTCTTTTTTTCTGGCTATTGTAAATGGGATTGTGCTTTTTATTTGGGTTTCTTTTTGTTTATTGTTGCTGTATAAAAATGCGACTGTTTTGTGCACATTGATTTTATACCCTGAGATTTTTGCCATCACCAAAACATCCTCACCAAAAAAAAAAAGTAGGAGGTATCACACTCCCAGACTTTAAACTATTATAAAACTACAATAGTCAAAACAGTCTGGTATTGGTAAAGGACAGGCATATAGGCCAATGGAACAGGATAGAGATTCCAGAAGCAAAATCTCAATTTCTCAACCAACTCATCTTCAACAAAGCCTCCACTACCAATGACTGGGGAGAGAAGAACCTATTCAGTAAATATTGCTGGGAAAACTGGCTGACTACATGCAGAAGATTAAAACAAGACCCCTATCTATCACCATACACAAAAATCAGCTCTAAATGGATCAAAGACCTAAATGCAAAACCTATAAGAACCTTAGAAAATGCAGGAGGCACCTTTAAGGAAATTGGAACTGGCAACCAATTCCTGATCAAAACTCCAAGTGCCCGTGCCATAAGAGATACGATAGACAAACAGGACCTCATCAAACTGACAAACTTCTGCAAAGTCAAAGAAACCATCAAGAGAGTGAGGAGACAGCCCACAGACTGGGAAAAAATATTTGCCAAATGTATATCTGACAAAGGCCTAGCATCTATGTGCTGGCAAGAAAAAAACAAACATTAAAAGTGGGCAAAAGATATGAATAGACAGTTCTCAAAAGAAGATGTACGAGCAGCCAACAGTTACATGAAAAAATGCTCAACCTCACTAGTCATCAAAGAAATGCAAATTAAAACTACACTGAGATACCACCTAATTCCAGTCAAGATGGCCATCATCAATAATTCAAAAAACAACAGATGGAGAGGATGTAGTGAAAGGGGACACTTCTACACTGTTGGTGGAAGTATAAACTAGTATAACCTCTGTGGAAAACAGTGTGGCAATTCCTAAAAGATCTAAAAATCAACCTTCCACATGATCCCCAATCCCCCTACTGGGAATATACCCAGAAGAACTCAAATCACTTTATATAAAAGATACCAGCACATATATGTTTATCGCAGCATTGTTCACAATAGCAAGAACATGGAACCAACTGTGCTTCCCATCCTAAGAGGAATGGATTTTTTAAAATGTGGTACATATACACAATGGAATATTACACAGCCATAAAGTAGAACAAAATCATGAACTTCACAGCAGCCTGGTTGGACTTAGAGACTATACTACTGAGTGATCTTTCACAGAAACAAAAAACTGAGTGTCACATGTTCCCACTCATAAGCAGACTTCAAACAACTATCATAATACTGTAAGAAAAAAGATAGGCAGTAGTGGGAAACTGCAGGGGGGCCGAGTGGGGGGGTTGGGGATATGGGATTGGTAGTAGTAGGAATCTGCCTGGGGAAGGAGGGCCACATCTTATCAACATTTGTATATCTAACCCTGAATTGTACCCCACATCTTTAAAATAAAAAAATTAAAAGTTAAAAAGTAAAAATAAAATAAATTCTGAAATGCATTAAATAATATCACACATATATATGTGGGGTTATAAAAATAAGATTAGCTACCAGTAAGAATCGTAGTAGCAAATTCCTTCTAAAAATTACAGTAGCCAGTATTACCAGACTGATACAATGTTAACCAGTAATTTTCAACATTTTAGGGAGACAATACAGATGTCTGTGAGAATCTGCTGAAAGCCAGAAGGAAAACATACATGAGCACATACACATATGTACAGGGTTTTTTAATTTTTTAATTTTAAAGATGTGGGGTACAATTCAGGATTAGGTATACAAGTGAATATCTCACGGGTGAATTTTGGGGGTTTTTTAAACATAATTTCAGGGGTTCACAAAATCTATGAAGCTTATTCATATCCAGGTTTTAAACTCCTATCTGCTTGAACATGAACATGAATTCCAGGGAGCAATAGTCTAGCACCAAGCATCTGAATGACTGGGAAAATGCTGTTTAGTCATTCAGAGAGAAGGTAGAACAAAATTTTTCCTCCTTAAGCTTCAGTAAATGCCCACAATGAAAATAGTAGAAATGACCCCATTGGTTAACCACTGTGGAGTTCTCAAGAATTTTTATTCTTTCCTTTCCATACCTAGAAAAGCAGAAGTCTTAAAAAGAACCTCTCAAGACCAATGAATAAGTCCCTACTGTGCTTCCATACTATATAAAGGAGAAGCTGAGGGCTTTCTTTGTGATTATTTCTTCCCTGTGCATAGTCAAGACTTGACCCAGATGGATGAAAATAGAAATATGGTAATAAAAAGCTGACACGACAACTCTAGGCATGAAACCAACCTTTCTTGCTCAGATCTTCCTTGGAAGTGGATCTGAGAAACCTGAAGTAGAAAATAAAGATCTTAGCACACCACATTGGGTCAGATTATCATTCATACATTTTGGCCTTATTCTCTCCTCCCAGCTCCTTATTCCAAAATAGACTCATTGGATTATGAGCATAAGCCTATTTATGTTGCCCTATATACACCATCCTTTTTCCTCCATGAAACCAAATAGCTGGCTTAAATTGGTGATACAAGATTATAAACATAAACATCTGGAATCCCACAATTAAAAAGCAAGCAGACTACTTTGTGTTGTACCATAGAGTTGGGGGACCAGGTTGTAGTCCTTGAACTAGTGCTTGTTCCTCTGCAGCCATGATCCCCATCACTCACCCATGCCACATCAGAGGGGGTTGTAAGCTGTGCCTAGGGAAGAACACCACAAAATTCAGAATGAATATTTGTGAATCCCTTACTATGTGTCAGATATTTTATACTACCAAACACAAAATTCCTGTGAGATCCTCATTTTGTAGGTGATGAAACTGAGGTTCAGATAAATAAAATGACTTTCCCAAGAATAAATTTGGCTTTGACTCTTGGGAAAATAGAGAATTTGGCTCAGAGTCATATTGAAATAAGCTTTCTACCAACCAACCCTGTCATAGCAGTCAAGGACACTGTCAGTGTATGAACTGAAGAGTCAAGATTCCTCAATAATACCTTGCTAATGGATCTCTTTCAGACTCACCCTCCATCTGTTTTGTGGGCTTACACATTGTGACAATTGCTCATATGACAGTCATACTTAAGGTTTCTGTGATTCTGTCTTATATAAAATGGGTAAGTCACTATCAGACATTTTCTCATCTTCTAGGCTGCTGTCAAGAGCAAAAGCAAGTTATGTTGGATAAGGCTCACTAGATAGGATTCCTATCTTGTTGCCTTATTTGGCCTAAACACAGAAAAATTGATTTGGAGTATTAATTCTAAGCTGGCTCAGTGAGGAAAAAATTTGTGACTTTGATTATATGATGAATAAAAGGATTCCAAGCTCATAATATATAAATACTTAGTACAATCTATCTCTCTCACTTTCATTTCCTCATTTTCTCAATTTCTTTACTTAGTATCTTGTCATGTTTTTCATATGAATCCTTATAATGTATCTTAAATATTTTTAGAAAAAATTGAGAAAGTTTTTTTAAAAGTTATGAGAGAGATTACCTAAATGCTCATTAATTCATTTAACTCTTTCTGAGAATTCAGGGAAACTACAGGTCCTATCTTCCTTGCAGTTAGATTGGAATCATGTTACTGATGTGGGCCAATGGAATATAGATGGAAAGCAGTATCATACACATTGAGACCTAGCCCTAAAGTCCTTGCATGATTATCTCCACTCTCACTTCTCCACCATGATCAAGGAAATCACCTATTGAAAGTAGCAGTGTCAAAAGATAGGACGATCTACATTCAGCTGCAGACTGTGACAAGCACAAGAGATAAGTCCTTTTTGTGTTAAGACACCGAGATTTTGAGATTATTTGTGATAACAATTAGCATTGTTTATCCTGATTATGTGGTAAGAAAATTTATAGTTCTGTCTTTTAAGACTGATAAGGAAGAAGCAAAACAAAAACAATTTTTTAAACTCTACCAAAGAACTATACAAATCTGTGGACCATTAAGCCCCCAAAAATGTTTCAGGTTCAGACACAATTCCCAATATAACCCTCTGTTACTTATTCCTGATTTCTTTCGTTTGTATTTTTCTTTTAAAAAGCTAGCAATACTCTTTAAATATTTTGATGTTTGTAGTTGGCTGAATGCCCCTCCTTCAAAAAAGAAAAAAAAAGGTATCGTCACAATCTAATCCCCAAAACCTATGAATGTGGCCTTTTTTGGAAAAAGTCTTTGTAGATGTAACTAAATTAAAGATCTTGAGGTGAGATCATCCTAGATTATCCAAGTGGTAGTTTCAATCCCACGTATCCTTATAAGAGACAAAAGAGGAAAAGATATAGGAAAAGAGGAGAAAGCTATGTGAAGAAGACAGCTACTGGAGTTATGCAGTCAGAAGCCAAGGAACACCTGGAGACACCAGAAGCTAGAAAGGGCAAGCATAAATTCTCCCCTAGAGGCTTTGGAGAGGGCATGGCTCTATCAACACCTAAATCTCAAACTTCTGACCTCTTGAATTGTGAGAGAATAAATTTCTGTTATTTTAATCCAATGTGTTTGTGGTAATTTTTTACAACAGACACACACACACATACACACACACACACACACACACACACACACACACACACACACACACTACAGATTCATCCCCCTTAAAGATTGACCAAAGAGTACAATGAGGTGTCCCAGTTTCCCCTAGTTTTCTTCTGAAGACAATCTCATGGGCCTGAAGGAACACAGGTAACTTCACTTCAAAATATGGCTTTCTGGTAAAATGAGTATTTTGAGATCAACAGATGGTAGAAGATGATTTTTTCCTTATCTACATGAAGACCCAATGGACTTGCCAAGGAAAACAATTGGTTTTTTTTTCTTCTTTCTGTCATTGTTATCTCATTATCTATTGCAAAAAAAAAGACTGAGAATGTAACTACATCCAAACAGAATCTTTCACAAGATAATGTCTGTCTCTCAGGCTCATTCAATTTCCAAAGAGAACCATTTAAAAATTAATCTCTGTTCCCCGATATAGTCACTCTCCCTAGTAATCATTTATTGCCCCTAACAGAATTGCCTCTGCCTCCCATTGCCCCCTCCCCTTTAAAATAAGGCTATATAAGTATCTGGGCCCCATTGGGATATTGGGCAATCAGCCTGTGATGGTCCCCCATGTGCATTAATAAATGAATATGCCATTTCTACTCTTAATCTGCCTTTTCTCAGTTGATTTTTCAAACAAATCTTCAGAAGGCAAGGGGGATGTTTTCCCTTGGCCCCTACAACTCCTTTTGTCACAATAGTTTTTAGTGTTAATCACTATTGGAAATAAGCCAGGAATGACCAAAAGTAGCCACTTTGGAGAAATTACAAAGAAATCTTTTAATAAAACCTTTTATGTTACCATTCAGCTCAGTACTGTCTTACATCCCTGACAGTGTAGCTCTCAAAAGCCTGGGAACAGCTACCTTCTAAGTTTTTTTCTAAGGTGAAGGTCATCAAGCCCCTCTCCCTCAGTGAGCTCCAAATATTTTGACCATATGCTTATATATTTTGGTGACATTTTGAACACATATGCCATAAATGCATGAGTCTTCATTTATATTGTTATTGTTACAAAACATATATAACCATTTTTTTTTAGTGTACAATAGTGTCATCAAGCACATTCACAAGGTGGTGCAATCATCACTATTATCCACTTCTGGAACTTTGTCATCGTCCCAAACAGAAACTCTGAAACTATTAAATAATAACTCCCCATTCTCCCCTTCCCCAAGCTTTCTGGAAACCACCATTCTGTTTCTGTCTTTATAGTTCCTCATGTAAGTGGAATCATACCATATTTGTTCTTCTGTGATTAGCTTATTTCACTTAACGTAATGTTTTCAAAATTCACCCATGTTGCAGCATGTACCATAATTTCATTCCTTGTAAAGATTGAATGATATTTCATTGTATGTATATACCATATTTTATTTATCCATTCATCTGTTGATAGGCAGTTGGGTTCTCTTATTGCTATATTAAATTAAGTTTAGGTCTGAGGTTGCCTCCACTTAAATCTTTACCTGGCAAACTGCAAACTATCTTTGTTATGTAATCCAGGAGCACATACACCCTTCTAACAAGGGTCTAGTTCTAGTCAATCACTGTATCTGGGCTTCAGTCAATTGCAGGTGGCCAGCTGATTCAAATAAGGCAAAACACTGTGCTATAACCAATTAAAATGTCTCTGTGCATCACTTCCATTTTTCTGTCAATAAATGTTGTCTGACCACTTTCAGCTCAGGAGGTTTTGGAATCTATTCTGGTTCTGAGGGCTACCCAATTCTAAAACTGTGAATAAATGCCAATTAAAATCTTTAAATTTATTGTAATTTTGTATTTTGATACCACTTGTTGGATATTGTGAATAATGCTGCTATGAACATTGGTACACAAGTATCTCTTTGAGTTACTTGTGCACCAAAGTTGCTTTCGGTTCCTTAGTGTATATACCTAGAAGTTAAATGCTGAATCATATGGTAAGTATATGTTTAACTTTTCGAGGAAGCACCATACTATTTTCTACTGCTGCTGCTCTGTGATACAGTCCAATCAGCAATGTACTAAGGTTCCAATTTCTCTACATCCTTACCAACACTTGTTAATTTCTGTTTTATATTACTAACCAACCTAATGGTTGTGACCACTTATTTTTACACGTGTCCATTGTACTAATAGTATTTGTTAATTTAAAGGATGAGCTAAAGATCATTCACTCTGAGTGTCCATTACATGAAATGTTTGGGAAAAGAAATATTTTGAATTTTGGATTTCTTCAAATTTTGGACTTTTTTCAGATTTTCGAATATTTGCATGCACAGATTTTCAGATTTAAAGATGCTTATCCTATAAAATCTATATTTTTAAATCCGAATTTTATGTATTTTTCTCAGAATATTATGGTTATGCTAAAAATTTGACATTAATATTAATGATATCAGTAAACACAAAATGATTAAACACACATCATATTTTAAATCTTAGCTCAGCAATTTGTGATGTCACTGAGCTTTAATGGCTACCGTCTGGAACAAGGTTTTTATACATATATTTAGATCCATATGGAAAAATTATACAATTTCTTGTAAATCCTAGAATTTATTTTTCAATTTCATCCACCAATTTTCAGTATTTTTGTTAAAATATATCTAGATAAATTTTTATTTCTCTTATATCAGTCTGTTTCCTTATAAATAAATAAGAAAGTATTGTAACTTCTTATTACAAGGTAAGCATCCCTAAACTGAAAATTCAAAATCCAAAATGTTCCAAAATCCAAAATTTTTAAAGTGCCAACAGAATACCACAAGAGGAAAATTCCACACCTGACCTCATGTGACAGTTTGCAGTGGAAATGCAGGCACATAACACACAGGTTATTTAGTGCCCCCACAAGAAAATAGATTCTCCCATCCCCCTTCTGCTGCAATACATCTTTTTTTCATGCATACCCAGATTCTGCCACACAAGCATATCCACAAAGGACAATAAAATGACATTTGTGCAGGATCCATACACCAATGGTAAATTCCTCACAGTGATTCACATGGGACTAAGACCATATGCATCACTTTCTGTGTTTTTTGCTTATTGTCTGCTCTGTGGTACAAAAATATTATTGAAAATGTCCAAAGGCCTGCAGATACGCCTGTGGGTAACAGTGATTTTATTTTTTTTTATTTTTTTTTTTTTAATTAATCAGTATTTTTATTATAGTTTTGTGGGGTACAGTTAAGGATTA
>NW_007231711.1:186626-228106 GCF_000164805.1 Carlito syrichta | reverse complement strand
TACCGATGAGAAGACTGAGACACAGGGAACGTCACATGGCTGAGTGTCACCAAAATTGAACCACTCACTTACACCTTGTCTCTTCTCCTAGCATTTCTGTGAAGCTTAAAGGAAGTTGGCCAAGCCCTGAATTTAGGGCTTGTGTTACAGAAAGCTCTCAGTAGAGGTGAGCTGTCAACTTCACTCCACCGTGGGTGATGCCTTGAAGTACACAGGCATCAGCTGAAGTCCAAGTCCTCAGTGTTAAGGGTCCTTTTCCACTAACTCTCATAGAGTTTTGTCAAATCATGTATTCCATAAGCTCAATCCCAAGTATCCCAGAAAAGCTAATGAAAAAGTACAGGTAACAAGTGAATTTTTTGATAATTATTGGTAACTTTTTAGCTTGATTGCATAAAACTTGTATGATTCACTTGGACTTGAGAATATTTTTTGTGCTATTTAGATTCCTGTCACAGGACACCGCAAAGCCGAGAGATACAAGATTATATATTCAATCCTAACTGTGGTGGATTCTGGACATGTATTTGGGCTTTTCTCCAGAAGTTATGCAACTATATCTTGTCTTGTAAAAAGACAACTAGATGCCATTCAAATAAGTCACTTTCCTGGCTCGTAAGGTGTTTGGTTCCTTGCAGAGTGGGTGTTGATGGTTTCTACTTGGCTATTGTTGGTGCTTAGTGGACGCACCATCCAGTCGTGTTTCCCAAGTTCAAAAGCAGACTGGATTAGTCAGCTGGGGTTGCTGTAACCAAGCAACACACACTAGGTGGCCCAGAAGTGTACTTTCTCCAAGCTTTGGAGGCTAGAAGTCCAAACTCACGATGTCAGCTGGCTTGCTTCTCTTGAGGCCTTTCTACTTGGCTTGGAGATGTGTCTTCTCCCCACATCTGTGCACGGTCTTCTCTGTGTGCGTGTCTGTGTTTTTATCTCCTCTTCTTATAAGGGTGCCAGTCATATTGGATCGGGGTCCATCCTAACAGCCTCATTTCACCTTAATTACTTCTGTAAAGACCCTATCTCCAAACACAGTCACATTTTGACATACCTGAGTCAGGATTTCAACAAAAGTATTTGGGGGTGCATACAATTCAGCCCACAACAGAGGCTTAGAGAGAGGGAAGAATGAACCTACAAAAATGCATCTTTAGTTCCGTGAATGAATATTCCTTGGAAGTTCATTGTTTGTAAAACACCGCTTCTTGCTTCTAATGCTGCCTGTCTTCTGAATCCGCCTCCCTGGGAACTAGTCCAATGGAGGTTCTATCCTAGCAAAGTTTCCAGAACCTTCTCTGGCATCTCCATGAACTCCTTGAATTCTGCTGAACACCTCTTGACATCCTCGCCCAGCCAACCCCACACCACCATCTTTGACATAACTTCTAGTACCGAGGAATACAAGATTGTGTGCATAATATGTTGGCACCATTGCTGAATTCAACACAGCCAATATGGCTAAGCAACTTGGAAATAATCCATCCTCTTAATAGCTGATATAATTTTAGTACTTTATTTACTGCAAACATTGAATTTTGCCTTCAGGCCTCATAGAGAACAGCATTGACAACTTCCAGAAACATATTTGAAATGCCTGACATAGCATACACAGCTGACTAGAAATGTTCTGAGTGTGCCGTGACAAGAATGAGGAAAAGTCAAGCAGAAACCATTTGTCCAAAATGAAAGCTCTCTAGCCCTGCCCAGACCCTGCTCCCTGCCTCACAAGTACCTTCTGATTTAGGGACCAGCATCTTGCTCACCTGAGTCGACTTCCGACTCTGAAGGCCTCTGACTCTGTTTCCATGTCAGTGAAATCGAAATCAAAAACAGAGCATTCTCTTTTCCCCAAACTATACAAGGAGAATGAGATGGAACTCTAAGTCACACTTTGATAAAAACCAAAATAGATTAAGTAAATATAATTTCAAGTCTCCATTGTCAAAACCAGTTGAAATCCATTGAGTCTGTTATTTCACTTTTCTTTTTGTGTGTGTGTGTGTGTGTGGGTGTGTTTGAGTCTCCCAAGGTGGCATGCAGTGGCATAATTATGGCTCACCACAGTCTCAAGCGCCTAGGCTCAGATGAGCCTTCTGCCTCTGCCTCCCGAGTAGCTGGGACTATAGGGGTATACCACCATGCCTGGCTTTTTTTTTCCCCTATAGAGACAAGGTCTTGCTATGTTTCCCTGGCTGGTTTTGTACTCCTGGACTCAAGCAATCCTTCCTCCTCGGCCTCCTACAGTGCTGGGATTACAGGCGTAAACCACTGCCCCTGGCCTAAATTTGTTATTTTTATTCTGCCATTTTTGACCAATTTATGCTTACTACCAGATAAAGATGAACGGCTCCCACAGTAAAACGTTATCTTCAACCCCATGAGAAGGTTTAGGTCTACAATTCTATTGCCCTTAATCTATCTTTACTGAATCTCCATAGCTCTTAGACTTTCATACTTTATAACGGAAGATGTTACAGGGCCGCCGAAGAGACTAATTTTGCGTGAGTTGGGTGTAGTAAAATACATGACCACCAGGGGGCAGCATAGACTTGATGCTCTTGTAGACCTCGTTGCTAGGCTTTTGCGGTGGGTTTTCCCTAATCTCGGTGTTCTCCCTTCCCCCAGGAAAACCTCTCTGTGCTGCAGGAATCTGGAAATGGCCAGTTGTGGCCCAGAGTCCCTTGATAGCAGAACCCAACCCCAAGGATGCCCAGTGCTGGGCAGGGAACTCTAAGCTCTAAACTCTAAACTCTAAGGTCAGGGCCTAAGCTGGCTGCCTTTTGGTGTTGAGAGTGGTCCCAGCAAACAGGCAAGGGGAAAGATACCAGGCACAGGATCAACATACAACACAGGCATTGAACACACCACATGTATGTTGTTGCTGACCTCACAATTTCCTGGGCCCCTGGCTCTTTCTGCAGTCTCTGGGGTGGGTGGGAGGAGGGATCCAGGCAGCCTGGGGCAGGCCTCAGACCTGGTCAGCAAAAGAACAGGAAGCAAACAGCCCTCAGGAAAGCCTGTCAGTAAAGAACAAACAAGGATCCCCATTTACGTTTTGCTGTATTTTCAAAGTGTGTTACCCTCTCTCTTACACTTTATTTACTAATAAGTCTGGCCCATCCCCTCTTATCAGACACGAAAGAAACAGGAGAAACCAGCAACTGAAGCAGAAAGCGATAAAGCAGCACTTCTACCTCCCTGTTAAACACACAGAGCTTGCCAACAACATATCTCTCCTCTCATAGTAATCACAAAACCCCAGTCTGGGGACACCAGGGTGGGGACACCATTGGAACCAGGTGAAAAGATGGTGTTACGACAGAAACAGAAATGAGCATACCTCGGCATCTATGGGGCGCTCAGCACTGATGCCTCAGAAGTCTCTGTGTACCTGGGAACTGGCCTAACTCGTTCTGTCACCCAGAGCTGAGAGCAGGCAGTAGGGAGCTAAGGAAACTTTGTATGGACAGATACAAGCTTGGCGACAAGCTTGGGGTGACCAGGTGTGCTGCACCCTCTCCCTTGCAGTGCCCACACACGGGAGTCCCATTCATCCCCGTGACTGATGCTCCTGGAACCAGCCTGGAAACCCTGTCTTCCCGCTCATTATTCTGGGGAGTGACCTGCAGCCACCGGTCAGGAGTGAGGAAGGAGATGAGTAGGTGAGAGTTGGCTGTTCACAGGAGGGCAGCCTTTGATGCGAGCAGAGCAGAAAGTTTGGCCGAAACTCAACACCTCCTAGAATCAGAGATTAGTCAAGAGGAAGAAAGGAGAATGCATTGTGGAAGTTTTCAAGAAGGAGACAAAGATGCCTGTGTTTTGCGTCGCTCAGCTGCCTCAAGAAAATGTCCATTTGTTTTCTTTACACTCCTTTTACATTCTAAGTGGAATCTAGTGAATGTGTCTTTTCAGCACTCCCAATCTCACCATTTTCACTACACCTCATGTTGCCATTTTAATGAAGCATCATTTTCCCAGAGGGTGTGGGAACAAAACCTATTTAATGACCTCTCAGAGCAAACACTGAGTTCTTCGAATATTTCCCTGAACTAAAACCCCCACCCCACAATTCACTTCCTTTTTGGAATGTCAGTTTGCCAACCACTGCAAGCCATTAAACAGGGCTTCCCTCCACCCTCAGGCCAGAGGGCTCCAGCAGAGGCTAGCAGCCTGGGGAGTCCACAGAAACCCCAGATCCCAGCCCTCGGCTACTGCCCTCGGGGACTCGGGTGTGCAGCGGCAGTATCCCTGGAAGCACATCGCACCTTTCTTCTCTGCAACGCAAGGTCTAGGGGACTCAGCAAAGACCTGGCATGATCTTCGAGATTCTCTAGTCCAACCCTTCACCGTACAGATGAGGAAACGGAGACCAGCAAGCAGAGGCCACAAAACATGTCACAGGTAGAACAGGAAGACCATAAAGAATAAGCACAGCGCCGGGCATGTTGGCTCATGCCTATTTGGGAGGTCAAGACAGGAGGATTGCTTGAGCCCAGGAGTTCAAGACCAACCTGGGCAACATATCGAGATCTTGTCACCACAAAAAATTAAAAATTTAGCTGGGTGGGGTGGTGCATGCTTGTAGTCCCAGCTACTCAGGAGGCTGAAGCTGAAGGATCACTTCAGTTCCAGAGGTCGAAGCTCAGTGAGCCATGATCGTGCCACTGCACTGCAGCCTGGGTGATAAAGTGAGAGCCTGACACAAAAATGAAGGGAAGAAAGAATTAGAGAGAGACAGAGAGAGAGGGAGGGAGGGAAAGAGGGAGAGAGGGAGGGAGGAAAAGAGGGAGAGAGGGAGGGAGGAAGAAAAAGAAAGGATGGTTGTCTCACATGGCCTCAGCATCACTTATAGCTGTTGTGCAAACTGCACGTTCCTGGGCCCTTCTAAAACCTACTGAAATGGAAGCTCTGGAGCATGAACTGGGAAGTTATACTTCAACCACATCCCACACAGTGGTTGTAAGATACACTCACTTTTGGGAAGAACTAGTAGTAGAAAGAACAGGGTTTGAATCCCATCTCTGCTGCTTACCAATTCAGCACCTTTGGTGTGCTAACATCTTGGAGCTCATTTCCTCATCAGTCATGGGAGAGACTGCTGCGGGAACTCCATGAGCTGGTGCGTACAGGTACACTCAGGCCCTGGGGGCTGATGCACTTACCTGTGCTCTGGAGGTGGGCGCAACACACAACTGCTGGATTTGAGTCTCCTCTAAGTCTTAACTTCCTTATCTATAAATTTAGATCACAATATTACCTCCTCCCAGGAATGTTGTGAAGGTTAAATGTAATATCAGGTCATAGCAGCTCAGTCCTGTCATGAAAGAAAACCACTCTAGGTCTTTCAATGGACAGAATTCAAGACAGGGATTTGGTTCCAAGGGGGATGGAAGAGACCAGCTAGAGGCCAGCTACTGAAAGAACAAAGAGAGGCGGTAGTTTCACGGGGCCCTGGAGTCCAGCCAGGAACCCTAGTAGGTGCTGGAGCATGGTATGGAGGGGAGCTAACACCACAGAGAAGAATTAGCTACTGCTAGATACAGAGAAACACACAAGGCAGATGGGAAAGGAAAAAGGCCCTGGCTTTTCTCTTCCCCTGACCCTGAAGTGCCTCTCTTTGGCCAGAGGAAGTAGAAGTCAGAAGATACAAGAGACTGGGAAGTATATCTCCCAGAGATACAGAGCAGAGAGAAAGGTTTGACACTGGATCTGAGAGCATATAGGCAATTGCCTAGCACATACACGGAAAAACACTGACACGATCTCAGACACAGAGGAAGCATTCTGTCAGCATTTGTCATTGTCACTGTTAACAATGAAATATAGCAGCCTGGCAGAATAGAGTCTTGGCAGGAAAAGGGTGTCTCTGGGATGCCTGCCTTTCATAAGTCACACACAGGCACTATTTCTCCAGAAGTGGCAACCCCTGGGAGGGAAAATCCTGAAATTAGGGTCCCAGATGTGTCACTTATAAAAGGAGCCTCTTTATCTGTGAAAACATGAGTAATGCACTATTTCACAAAGTATCATAGACTGTACTGAGATCAAGGACATGAAAGTACTTTATACACTTAAAAGTACTATATAAATGCAGGGGATGTTTGTACTCTCCAAAGGGAACATTTTTTAAAAACAGCTATCAGACTCACTATCATGTACACTCAACATAACCATTTTTCTTCAACTAATTTTTCAAGTTCATTGTTGCCTTTTCAGGGATTCAGCTAGAACACTTTTGAGCTAATAAAGTTAAATAGTTTAGTACTACAAAAGTAATGCTCTAGTCAAAAGCTCTTGTGAGAACCACTTAAGCTAATGCGATGACAATTTGGTCTGCAAGAAGAGAATCCTTACATATTTTCACAAGTCATGATTGCCCTGTTTCCCTATCTCCACTGATTAGTTAGATAAAACTGTTGCTGCATAGTAATATGAATATATACATCTTTATTATGTATTATTTAGAAACTATCATTTGGCATGTGCATCATGATTTTTTTATTTATTGCATAATGATAAGAAGAAGAAGATGATTTGGTCATGGTGACATCCACCTGCAGTACTAGCTATGAGGGAGGATGAGGTGGGAGAATCACCTGAGCCCAGAGGATCACTTCAGAAAGTCAAGGCTGCAGTGAGCTATGGTCACACTACTGCACTCTAACCTGGGCCACAGAGTGAGACCCTGTCAAAGAAAAAAAGAAGAAGAAAAGAGGAATTTTCCAGCTTCAACATTGGAGGAATTTCATAAGCTCCTGATTACTCAACAGAGTTCTAATGACATATGCGTTATTGTTTTGGTACAGTATTTATACACAGTAACTACACTTGATATCTTTAAAGTAAAAAACTGTTCACTTCCACAATTTTGGTTCCTTGCTTTTTTGTTTTATTAGTCCAGGTCATTGCAGTAGGCATTGCCAAGTACTCAGAAATTAACTATTTTTACTATACTTCTAAGATATTTTATTTTTCTCCTAAAGTACTACATTATATCTTCAGGCACATTTTGTTTTGTTAGTTTCAACAAAGCGTGTTCTGGGATATGACTGAACTGCTGGCATGCCCGTGAGTGTCAGCGACCACACAGCAGCTGGCAGAGCTTGTAGAGAGCTGAGAGGTAGGCATGGGACCTGGAGTCTGGCCCACCCAAGGGAGCAAGTGTGGTGACTCAAGAGGGAGAGGACAGAGGGCAGAGTCTGAGGACAGTCCAGGGACACAGCCGAGCTGGAGCATTTGGAGGCTTGAGCAGCTCCACAAGCAGGTTTGGCTTTTTGCTTCTGTGCAGGAAGGTTCATACGGGGCTTTTGAAGGGAGAAACTAAGCCCCAAATTTGCATGGCTTGACATTTGCCAACAAAGAAAGGTGAAAGCTAAGTGTCTTAACATACGTATCTTAAGACAAATGTCCTAGAGGGTGCAAAGAGGAGAAACCAGTTCATTTGGAGTTGAGCAAAGTGATCATATCTCTTACTGTCCCTGGACCATACACAGAGAGCAAGAAGGAATGACACTAAGGGACTTCCCTTACCCAAGAGCATGAGAAAAGCTTGTCCTTAGAGAGCTAAACCAGCCAGTCTATACATAACGTGAGAGCTTAGTCACCTGATTACTCCGACAGACAGCTGACACGAGTTTGAAAACACCCACCCAGCACTTTGGGAAGCCAAGACGAGAGGATTACCTGAGCCTGTGGGTTTGAGGCCAGCTGGGCAAGATGGTGAGACTTCATCTCTACAATAAACCAAAAAACTAGCCAGGTGTGGTAGCACATGCCTGTAGTTCCAGCTACTTGGTAGGCTGAGGTGGAAGGATCACCTGAGCCCAGCAGGTCGAGGCTGCAGTGGTCGTGTGCATGACACTGCACTCCAGCCTGGGCAACGGAGTGAGACTCCAATCCAAAAAAAAAAGAAAAAAAGAAAACACCCAGAATGCCATTCAAGGAGACCCAAGAATCACCACAGGAAAGCTAACTTGGACTGTGACTATAATTAGGTAAGCAGGAATTTGGTCCCCTCCGCTGAACCCTGATAGGAGAAAAGCTGTTAGAACTTGAAAGCACGGTCAACTTCACACACAGAACTTGGAGGTGCAGAAGAAATAGTGCTCACACAAACTCTGATGAAAGCGGGCGGGGAGCAGCCCGCAGACCCCAGCACTACAAGAAGTGGACATGAACACACGTAGCCTCTGAAGCCCACTGTGATTAATTATTAAATTAGACAACTTCTCTTTGTTCTGATTCCACATTCACCAGGGACCCTCCTGAATATAATTTTTACCCCCCTAGGAAAGCTGCCGAGACAGATAATACGCTCAACATATTGGCTTAAACATCTCAATCAAATGTTATTGCAAAATAATGTTGGTACTTTGATTTATACATCAGTCTTTTGCCATCTTGGTCAATGGGAGTCTGTCCCAGAAAGCTAAACTCACATCAAGTGTGTTTAAAATACTAAATGTTTGAAGTTTCAAGGTTGAAAACCTGACCTAGAATAATAGTGCAGATTTTGCAGAAGATAAATGTCAACCTAGGAGACTGAGCATTGACACAGCCACCCTTCCTTGATAACATCCCAACACAGCCACATGCCATCTTTTAAATTTAAACAAATAACAGCGTAACAGTGTTGGGTGTGCGTGTGCCAGTTCACTTCCAGTGCGCCACATTGTAAAACAGCTTGACGCCTATAAAATTAGAGGAATTATTGTCTTGGGCCAGATCTGTGCTGCATGAAAGGGCTCAGGGTCTTTGAACTATAAATAAATTCAGTTAACACTGGCCATTAAACTGTGAACCGCTCCAGCAAAGCTTCGATATGGTAAGACACACAGCAATCAGAGCAGTTTTCTATGAAATTCCAGCTGCATTCTCATCAGAGTCTCACTTAGATGCTTCCAGGAACTTTTCGGTTTCTTAGCAGTTTAAAACTGAGTGTACCAAATCTCGTGCTCGGGCCATAGACAAATAACATTTTAAGGGTCAAGAAATAGGAGACATTAAAATTAAATAGACAAACAAATTTCACCATATGAAAGTTTTAAATTTCTGTGAAGATTTAACTATCAAAATTAAAATGGAAAAACAAAACAGACTGAAAAGCAGCAAATAGGCAGTAAATAAAAAAATTATTTTAAAGTATTTTAATGTCCTAATAAATAAAGGAAAATAAAAAGAAAGAAATTATATGTCTATTAAAAATTAAGCAAGAATATCTAGCAAAAATGAAGAGATTCATACTTATTGCCAATGCAGTTGGGAAGAAAGTCAGTTTCTCACAAGCTTCTGTAAGCCATGCATATTTACACAACTCTCTTTTTATTCCATTACACATCAAAAGTAATGGAATCATTTACATTCTTTTACTACTATGACTTTTTAAAATGTTTTGTCTTTTACTGATTGATGGATGGATTTTATTTTTTTGAGTCAGGGTCTCACTCTGTCGCCCAGGCTAGAGTGCAGTGGCACGATCACAGCTCACCACAGCCTCGACCTCCTGGGCTCAGGCAACCCTTCCACCTCAGCCTCCCGAGTCGCTGGGACTACAGGTACACACTACCATGCCCGGCTAATTTTTCTGATTTTTTGGAGAGACAAAGTCTCGCTATGTTGCCCAGGCTAGCCTCGAACTCCTAGGCTCAAGCCATTCACCCACCTCGGCCTCCCAAAGTGTTGAGATTATAGGTGTGAGCCACTGCACCTGGCTCTTTTACAACCACTCTTGAGGGAAAAAAATTGAAGGAAGAAAAAGCTAAGTGCATTAACATAATTATTTTACGATTATGTATAATAGAGAAAATTGAAAACAGCCTAAATTTCCAACAACTGAGAAACAACCAAGCTGATGGTGACACATAGTTCAGTAATGTGATACAGTCATTTAAAATTGTAATGTGTAGGCCCATGTAACATTTTGGGGAAATGTTTGGAATATACTAAACAAAAATCTGAGTACCTGATTATAAGTGCATAACAACTATAGCTATGAAAATATATGTATCAACAAAGTGTGGGAGAAAACAGGAGACAAGAAAACTCTTGAGGCATATTTGAGTTCCAGCTGTACCACTCACCGCCTTTAAGACATTGGAAATGTTACTTAATCTCTCTGTACCTCAGTTTCCCAGTTTGTAAAATGGGGATAGCAATAACACCTACCTAATAATGTTGATATATGGACTAATTAGTTGTACATTAAAATTCTTAGAAAACTGTCTGGCATGACATAAGTGTTATATGAATGTTTATGATACTTGGCCATTAAATTGTTTCCCATCCTATTATCGTATTATCACAAACTTTATAATAAGTAAAAGCAAGAAAGGATTCTTAAAAATCTCCTCTCTAGTGCTTATACATTGTAAGCTCCTCCTGGAACTAACAGTCAATTAAAGGAGAAAGAATCATACAGCCCTAGCAGTTCAGATGCCTTCAGTTCTGCACATCACTCTCCTACCCTAAATCGAAAATACCTTTCCATAATTCTCTCATTTTTCACCCTGAGCATTTGCATTTCTTTCTTTCTTTTTCCCCTCTTCATTTTTTAAAGAAATATGGGTTTACTCTGCCACCCAAGCTAGAGTTCAGTGGCATAATCATGATCACTGCAGCCTTGAATTCCTGACTCAAGCGATCTTCCTGCCTCAGCGCCCCACATAGCTAGGACTTTAGGTGCACACCACCATGCCCAATTAATTTGAATATTTGCTTTGTATTATATTGATATCAGTAGCCCGCCCTATGTTTCCTAAAGTGTTCTCTCTGTTGTTCTATTCTTACTAGATTTGAACAAGTGTAGTAGTTGTAATATTTTGTCATTATTTAACAATCACCAGTCTACCCTGTTGTCATTTAGGTGTTGACACAAAAAAGTGTGGTATTTCATAACATGTTTAAATCTCAATGTTTTTAATATCTTATCCTTCAAAATTAACACAAAATCTTCATTCTGTAAAGGTACAGTGTATTCCCATTCTGGTTTCCATGTTTTCATTCATTGGGTATGTATTATGTATTGAACATGCACAGTGTTAGACGTGGGAGTGAGAAGACGGTTTCAGTCTCAAGGATTGCTCTAAGGGGGGAAACTCCAATCACAACATGAGGAACAAGAATGACAGTAAGAGTCTGTCCTGAGGCTATGGAGAAAGGAGTGGTAGCCCAAGGGAAAGCCTTCTGAATCTTTCTAAACAGAAGAGTGAACAAGAAAGTTTTTGAAGTCAGTCTTGGAGGACAAAGTCTGCTGACCAGACACACAAAGCAAAAGGAAACTTCCAGGAAAAAGAACTCTGTTGAAACAAAAGAAAGAAAGCCTGAGACGGAGTGGCCTGTTTCAAAAACACTTAGGTTAGATGCAGCAAAGCACAAGTAGAGGGCTAGGTAAAAGATGAAGCCAAAATTTCCATACAAATCCTACTGAAGATATTGAAATTTATCCTTTTGGGGAGGGAAAGTCATTTAAAAAACAAAACAAAACAAAACTGAAGACCTGGGAATAGAATCTTCAGTTTTGCATCACAGAAAGATCCAGTAGATCAAAACAAGGATGAGCAGGAGAGACTACAGAAGAAAGAGTTCAAGCCAGGTGCAGTGGTTCACGCCTGTAATCCCAGCACTTTGGCAGGCCAAGGTGAGAGGATTGCTTGAATCCAGGGGTTTGAGACCAGCCTGAGCAACTTGGCAAGACCTTGTCTCTACAATAAATCAAAAAAATTAGCTGGGCATGGTGGCATACACCTGTAGTTCCAGCTACTTGGAAGGCTGAGGTGGAAGGGTGACCTGAACCCAGTAAGCTAAGACAGTGGTGACTGTGAGTGTGCCACCGCACTCCAGCCTGAGTGACAGAGTGAGACTCCTATTTAAAAAGAAGAAGGAGTTCAGAAAAGAGGCTTGTAAGGTAGTAAAACACTAAGTTAAGAGGGCCTGAACGACAACAGTGACCATTGTAAGGACTGGAGAGCGAGTCTACTTAGGGCAATATGGAATTTATAAACTTAAAAGAAAGCTAGCTCCATACCTAAATATTGTCTGGAATATCACAATTGCTTGAATGTACAGAATACCTCATGAGAAAGGAGAGGGCTGCACCTCAGGAAAAATAAAGACGAGAAAACTCTGCACCTGAACACAAGAAGGTGACAAGGAAGGTGACTGGTCTGTCTTAGCATAAGCTGTGGCAGAAAGAAATCATTCCCTGAGAATTTGAAACAATGGATCTTCCCTCACCTGAATTAGTGCCAAAATGTACACTCTGCAAGGATTTGAGAATGCGGAGCCCAGAAAATAGCATAAAGCATGGGGCACTATGGAACAAGGCCTATGGTGGGTTAAAAAAATAAAAAAGCAAGATACAAAACAGTGCAAGCACCATTCATGTAAAAACTAATCATAACCATGTGTATATATGTTGTATGTGCACAGATTGTCTTCAGATAACAGTGGTGTGTCCCCAGGCCCGGTCTTTAGTTCTCATATCCCATCTAGTGATAGTCACTCTACTGGTGTCTCACCAGGTCTCAAGGCTTATTGATCATTATAAATTAATTGTTCCCAAATTTTTATCTCTGGCCCAGACCTCTCTCCAAAGTGCCAGACTTGGATAGTCAATGGCCAACTCAAAATCTCCACTTAGAGACATAAAACATCTAAAGTTCAAAACTTTCCTTATATTGTCTCTAGCCTGTTCCTCCACATCCTTTGCCATTTTTGTTGACAGTAAACCCAACTTTCCAGTTGCTTGCTCCTAAAACCTTGGGGTCATCCTTGACTCCACTCCTGCTCTCACATCTCACATCTAAGTCATCAGGAAAGTCTGTTGGATCTATCTTCAAGATAGGTCCAGAATTCTATCACATTATACCTCCTTCACGTCCACCAACCTGGTCAAAGTCATCATCATAGAAGAATGCCTGTGTATTGTAAATTCTAAAACTTCAGATTTTTCCACTCCCTCAACATTCCCACCAAAGGCTGTGAACACTCCACCTGACAACCAGGTACACTGGCATGATAAGAATGGCACAAATTCCCCTTCTTGATCTTTCTTAACTATTACCCAGTGACATTCAAACACACCAATGAAATCCCTTTGTTCCTTTTTTTATATACTCTACCCTGACCCCCAATAAAGATACTTAACCAAGGGTCCTCACTCTTCCTACTCCCCACTGCTTGACTGAGTCTGCTCCCTGGGTGCTATTCTGTGATAGATTACTCAGCCCAGGTCTCACAGAATTCCCACATAGAAAAGCCAACTGAAGATGAGCTCACACTCCAACACTATGGGACACAAGAACAAAAGTCTACCAAAAGCAAATGTCAGGCCTAAACAGCCCCTATGAACTTCAGATAACATATAATCACATAGAAATCGCTAAACATATATACTTACATGGGTATATGGGTTCAGGTGTTGTCAGTCTGATTCATCCCTTATCAAGTTTCCAATCAACTGTACACATAATAGTGTTAGAGCCATTGATGATCATTGCTTAGATCCATTATTGCAGTAGTGCTGCAAAACAATGCTTTGAAAATTATGCCATTTCCCCCACATTTATTAGCTGGAGTTCTTCCATAAAAAACATTCTCTCATCAACCATTTGCTTAAACTGACATACAGGTAACATATGAAGACAGTATAAATGCTTAATTCTTTTATTAATCAGTTTCAGAATAGTAATTTGCTGTCCCAGCAAGTTGTGTTTTTTTTGTTTGTTTGTTTGTTTGAGAGTTGAAGTCTCACTCTGTCGCCCAGACTGGAATGTAGTGGCACGCTCCCGGCCACTGCAGCCTCGACCCGCTGGGCTCCGGCGATCCTTCCACCTCAGCCTTCCAAGTAGCTGGAACTACAGGCGCACACAACCACGCCAGGCTAATTTTTTTGATTTATTGTAGAGATGAGGACTCACCAAGTTGCCCAGGAGGGTCTCGAACCCGCGGGCTCAGGCAATCCACTCACCTCGGCCTCCCAAAGCGCAGGATTACAGGCTGAGCCACTGAGCACGGACTTTATTTTCATTTTCAAATTGAACTCATAGATTTATATATTTGATTTCTATCAGTTAATTGCAAACATTGTTATTTTTAACTCTCAGTTAGTCCCATTGTTGACTAATTTGCTCTGGTGTGCTTTTAACATTCTCCTAGTAGTCTTTGAGTATTTCCTTGCTTTCTGACATGAGAGGACATCTTAGGTTTGCCTTATACATTTCTTGCTCCAGACTTGGAGTTAGCAATTTTTCAAAAGAGCATTGTTTTCTTTATTGGGAAATGCTATTTAGATAACACAATCTCAACACTAAAGGTACACATCATTACAGGGTTGTCATTGCTTTTAGAGCTTTCATTTGACAGCTAGGAAATAAAAATTTCTTAGAAATAGAAAATAAATATTCTGTATTGATATTCTTAACCATTTTATTTTGCTTAACATCTTTTATATTATATTTATATTCCATTTCTCTTATATTACAAATCTTAGCTCCTAGTGAAATTCACATTAGTTACTATCTTAATATATATTCATATTTATACTTTAAAAATGATAATACCAAAAATAAGACTGAAATATAGGCTAATTTATTATTATTAAAAACAAAACTACTGAACGTAGCAAAGATTTTTTTGTAGATCTTTTTGGATAGGATGTATCTAATTTAAGACTTATAATTCAAATTCTTACATTAAATTCTTAATAATTAAAATATCATGGTTTAAAGTCACTTGAGATAGTTCTTCTCTGTGTGGTTATGCCACCAACCTCATATCAGGTACATTTGTTTTTACTTGTCAATGATTTGAGGGTTATATCTTGTTTGGGTTTTTATTTAATTTGTAAATGTAAACCATTATATTGATTCATTGTGAAACTGCTAAACAAGGTATATTTAAAGAAGTCTAATGTCTGTCTGTGACTTCTCCTGCACACCTCTTTCTCCCCTTATAGGTAACTATTATTTATTAGCTTTAGGTTTTTACCCTCCCATTGTCTGTGTTTTAATATATAAGCAAATATTACATATATTTTTTATTTTTCACCATATTTCTTACTTAAGTACAAGCATATAATGTACACTATGTATGTATATTATATATAACATATCATATATATAAAGATTATGTATATTATCTAGAGAGAGAAGGAGTGAGAGAGAAATCTTCCACATTATTTTCTTTTGGTTTTATAATGCTCCATTAGATACATGCACCATAGTTTAAGAACACTATTGATAGGCATTTGGTTTGCTTCCAGTGTTTTACAGTTATAAGTAGCACTGCAATTAATAGTGTAGTAGTAATTTTGTATTTATGTTAGTATATATTTAAACTAAACTCCTACAGGAGGGACAACTGAGTCAAAGAGTAAATCAACTTGTAATTTTTCTTGAAATCGTCAAATTCTCCTCCATAGGCATTGTGTCACTTTGTATTCTCACCAGGAATACATGACACTCCCAGTTTTCCCATAGCTTTTCCGACAAATGCATTTTCAAACCTCTGAATTTATGCCAATATGACTACTAAAAAATGGTATATTTGTATAGTTATATTGCTAAATGCTTTATTCCCATATTGATGTTTCTCATCATCTCAACAGATATAGAAAAGACACTTCAAAAAACTGCTCAGACTGTAATCCCAGCATTTTGGGAGGCCGAGGTGCATGGATTGCCTGAGCCCGCGGGTTTGAGACCCACCTGGGCAACTTGGTGAGACCTCATCTCTACAATCAATCAAAAATTAGCCGGACGTGGTAGCGCGTGCCTGTAGTTCCAGCTACTTGGAAGGTTGAGGTGGAAGGATCGCCGGAGCCCAGCAGGTCGAGGCTGCAGTGACTGGGAGCTGCCACTGCACTCCAGCCTGGATGACAGAGTGAGACTCCAACTCAAAAAAAAAAAGAAACTGGTAGCATAAAATTCTAATTAATCGTAAAAAGTTAGAGACATTCTTATTGTCATCAACAATAAGAGAAGCATTCCCTATATCATTCATCTATTTGACATTATAATAAATACACTAGCCGGGCTCGTTGGCTCCGCCTGTAATCCTGCGCCTTTGGGAGGCTGAGGTGAGTGGATTGCCTGAGCCCGCGGGTTCAAGACCCGCCTGGGCAGCGAGACCTCATCTCTACAATAAATCAAAAAATCAGCTGGGCGTGGTAGCGCATGCCTGTAATTCCGGCTACTTGGAAGGCTGAGGCGGAAGGGTCGCCGGAGCCCAGCAGGTAGAGGCTGCGGTGGCCGGGAGCGGCCACTGCACTCCAGTCTGGGCGACAGAGTGAGATTCCAACTCAAAAAAATAATAATAATAAATAAATAAATAAACAAACTAACTAACTAACTAACTAACCTATATGGTAACACCATAAACAAAACTATTATTACCTGAAAAAAAACATGAACCACAGAAAATTCAAGAATATCTTCAGATCAGTTCCCAGAAATAATAAGAACATTCAGCAAGTTTCCTGATATAAGATCAATATACAAAAAGTAGTTGTATATCATCTGCAAGAACTAAAAACGTCATTTTAAAAATAAATTCAAGCCGGGCTCGGTGGCTCATCCTGTAATCCTGCGCCTTTGGGAGGCTGAGGTAAGTGGATTGCCTGACCCCGCAGGTTCGAGACCCGCCTGGGCAGCGAGACCTCATCTCTACAATAAATCAAAAAATCAGCCGGGCGTGGTAGTGCATGCCTGTAATTCCAGCTACTTGGAAGACTGAGGCAGAAGGATCGCCGGAGCCCAGCAGGTCGAGGCTGCGGTGACTGGGAGCGGCCACTGCACTCCAGTCTCGGCGACTGAGTGAGACTTCAACTCAAAAAAATAAAAAATAAATAAAAATAAAAAAATAAATTCAACGTTACTTTCATGTATTGTGTCTGCTTTTTAGACAAAACTTTAAGGAGACAGTGCTCCTGAACAGGAATCTCAAGAAAAAGGAAGAGGCCCCCGACAGGAAGTCTGCATGAGGACAAGAGACTCCAGAGAGAAGAGAAGATAAACACCCTCCAAATGTGGACTGAGAGATAGAAAAGATAGAATATCAAGAATGTAAAGAAGATGAGAGGAAGGGACCATCTTTATCTGCAAGCCAAGAGTGAAAGGACTAAATTGGAGACCACAGGGAAAGCTTTGAAAAGAAACTTGGTCAAAGAAGAGCTAAGAAACAAAGGAAGTACATCTATGGTCTTCCTCTCTAGTAAAAAAATCATCTGAGGTGGGGCATGGTTACTTATGCCTATAATCCTGGCACTTTAGGAGGCCAAGGCCAGAGGATCACTTGAGCCCAGGAGTTGGACACCAGTCTGGATAATGTAGCAAGATTCCCACCTCTAAAAAAATAAAAATTAAAAAGTTAGCTAGGCTCGATGGTACATGCCTGTTGTCCCAGCTACTTGGGAGGCTGAGGCAGGAGGATTGCTTGAGGCCAAGAGTTCAAAGGCTTCAATGAGCTATGATCATGTCACTGCACTCCAGCCTGGGTAACAGGGCAAGACCACATGTCTAAAGAAAATTAAAAACAAAAACCAATCATTCAGTCAATCACCCAGGAGCTCTTTGCCACTGTTACTGACAGTTAATGGGTTCATGAATGTGTCTTGACTTTCCTGAGATTTTGTCTCTTGTAAAGTAAAGGATACTAGTTCTTACCATAGAAGATTGTCATTAAGGATTAAATGGCATTATGAATGTGAAAGATTTAATACAGCACATTTCTGATACAAGGCATTCAGCAAATGTCCGTTTTTTGCCCCAAACCTTTATGGTTTCTTATCAACATTTGACAGAAGAGCAACCTCGTGTTGATAAAGTCATAAAGCTGGTAAATGTTGGAGGCAAAATGCAAAAGCTAGTTTTCTGATGATAAATCTCACATTCCTTCCACTGAACCATAAATATCTTGTATTTCAATGCTGTGTTTTTTAGAACATAAAAAGAGGGTGTTGGCCAGGCACGATGGCTCATGCCTATAATCCCAGCAATTTGGGAGGCCAAGTTGAGAGGACTGCCTGAGCCCACTTGTTCAAGACCAGCCTGGGCAACTTGGCGAGACCTCATTTCTACAATAAATAAAAATATTAGCCGGGCATGGTGGTGCACACCTGTAGTTCCAGCTACTTGGAAGGCTGAGGCGAAAGGATCACCTGAGCCCAGCAGGTCAAGGCTGTGGTGGCCATAAGTGTGCTATTGCACTCCAGCCTGGGTGACAGAGGGAGACTCCAACTCAAAAAAAAAAAAAGAAAAACAAGAAAGTGCTATGGGAGTGTGTGAAGCATTTTGAATCACAGTTCACAGACAACATTTTGGAGAAGTTTAATTGAAATGATTTTGGGTTAGCAGCTTAGAGGTAGGAAGTGAGAGAAGGACTAATGCAGAAATTGTTACATGTGATCCCAAAATATAATAGATATTTGCAAAGAATTTGATTGTTTGCTGATAAGCAAGGAATAAATGAAAACAGTTTCTTCTTCACATTCACAGATGAACACTCAAGCAATATGCAATTAATCACAAGCTTTTTCTTATGCAAATATTACTTCAATATGAGATCATTTCCATAAGTGTAACTGTGAAGTCCTTTAGGAAACTGAAGCAGAACACAGTTCAATTGTTACCAGTGTGCCTTCCTGAAAAAAATAGTTGAATTCCCAAATATATTTTCTCATTGACTTTCATTATAAATTTGAAGATGTTTTCCAAATTTAAAGATGCTTTTCAACTAAAGTAAATATTTTTGGCTTCAAACTGTGTAAGTATGAATGGCAGTATTTATCACTATATTCAAAAGAACACAATCTGATCCATTTTATATTTTTAGAGGCAAGATCTCACTCTGTCATTCAAGCTGGAGTGGCATGGTACAATCACAGCTCACTATAACCTCAGACTCCTGGATTCAGGCTCCCAAGAAGCTGGAATTGCAGGCACCATACCGAGCTAATTTTTTTTTTGTTTTGGGGGTTTTTTTGTACCAATAGGATCTCACTATGTTACCCAGGTTGATCTCAAACTCCTAGACTCAAGTGATTCTCCGGCCTCAGCCTCCCAAAGCATTGAGATTACAGGTGTGAGCCACTGCGTCCAACCCAATATGACCCATTTTATAATTAAAGCCAAGAAATATGAAAAGGTGATTTGTAACAGCAACATTCTATTATGATGATTAAATGTATGAATTTAAGACTGGCTATCACCACCATTTTTATTTCCCATCCATCACCCTCACCTCCAAGTCTGACTTTCCTTGGTTCACTCCCATTCACTGCTCAGATCATAATTTTAAAGTCACAGAAGGTCTTCCCTGACCCTCTCATGTCCATATTAGCTGTCTCTGCTCACTCTATAGTATACTATATATACTTCCTTTGAAAACGCTTTTCACAATAATCATACATAATCCCTGACTCTTGCCCATTGGACTTTAAGCTCTTTGAAGACAGGAACAATGTCTGTCTGTGTCCACCATCCCATTCCTAGCACAAAGTGCTACACTAAGTACAGAATAAGAACTCAGTGTGTGTTCTTTGAAAGAGAGAAGGAGGGGTGCAGGATCAAGGATGAAGCAATGCCCCAAATATGACACACTCACTTTAAAAAAAAAAAAAAAAAAGGTCAGCTCGTTTGGTTACCTATGGAAAGGGAGAAACCAAAATCCAATAAAAAGCCAAAGTAAAATGTGTTCATGACCCCCTCACTCCTGGTCCAGGACTGATCTTCAGAGTGATGATGATCAGGAGGAAACAGAGGACACTCCACTGTCTCTAAAGAATGTACTTGCCTCCAACGTTTGGATTAATCAGTTGCACTGGGAACAAAGGAGCTAGACAATGTAGAGACAAAGAAAGCAAAGTATCCCCTCCCTTTGTGAAGGATTTTTGGGGCTCCAGAGCTAGATGAGATGCGCCCTGGGGGAGGGCTCTAAAACTGAAGCAGAAGGCAAATATGAAAACCACAGGAGCTTCACAGTCTAAACTGTCAAGAAGGGAGCCCAAGAGCTGCAGGAAAAGAAGATTAATTCTGAGTTCAGACTATGAGTTCAACCCAGAAAACTAGAGAGTGAGTATAAACAGACGTTTGGAGGGAGGAAAGATACACATTATTTAGATATTACCAAATTGTGTTTGACAGTAGATTTTGTGCTGGGCATGGTGGCTCATGCCTATAAATCCCAGCACTTTGGGAAGCTGAAGTGGGAGGACTGCTTGAGGCCAGTGGTTTGAGATCAGCCTGGGCAACATAGCAAGGTGTCATTTTGACAAGAAATTTTTAAAAATTAGCAGGGTGTGGTGGCACATGCCAGTTGTCCCAGTTACTCAGGAGGCTGAGGAGGAAGGATCACCTGAGCCCAGGAGGTTGAGGCTGCAGTGCGTTGTGATTGTGCCACCGTGCTCCAGCCTGGGCAATAGAGTGAGACCAGACTCAAAAAAAAAAAAAAAGCAGATACTATTTAAAATATGCAACTACTTCACCCAATAGCATGCGAAGCTTATTTCTGCAAGCCAGCCTAAGTGTTATGGGTGGGCGAGTCTGTCCAGTTTCAAGTGTTGGAGAATAATGGGGTGAATATTCACTGCTCTGTGCTCAGTTTCTCATTCCTGAGGCCTAAATAGGCTCTCCTGAAGACAGCCTTTGTGTGCAAGGATTCTAACTAACACTTGCATGGCAGACAAAAGTGATGATGCTTCCAGTAGAAATTGGGGCAACATTCCAAGGCAGATTAGAGAAGAATACTTACCTCTTCAGCTGAGAGTCAGGGGGAGGGAAAGAGAGCCCAGCCCTGGTGTTAAGAAATAAAGACACAGGATTGGGGGTTCGGGGTGGTGGTAATTAGCAAAGGGAGTTCCCACAAATGAAACGAGGGGCTTAAGTGAGTTCACTGTGCCAGGAAAACAAAATAAAACAAGCCCAGTGCTCAAAATGTCTCTGACTAAAGAAATCTCAAAGCCCAAGTATTTTTACCAACAGAAAACATACTGCTTTGTTAGTACAGATCCCACATGACCTCAAAGGCCACTCTCAGATGACCCTGAAAGGCACTCAGCAAGGGCAATCCAGTAGTTATAACCTGAGACAGCCAGATCAGTTGGCCAAGGAATTCACTCCCCTGCCAGCAATTGGATGACTGGCAGATACCCTTGAGATTTGGGGACCCTGTAATTTATTAACAATAGAAGACATGATCTCTGGATCTGTTGTCTGGATAGGTTTTTCCCCTTTTTCTGTTTTCTAAGTGGGATGTTTATAGTGAAGTTATTTTATTTTTTCCTCCACCATTTTATATCAGATATGTTAGAAGTGTTTATCTTTAAATAGTCCATGGGCTGCAAGATAGTAAGATATCACATGTAGAAAAAACAAGACTTAGCTGGAAGAGGAAGGAAATTCATCAAGAAAACCTAAGTTCTAATTCTGAATAAGATCTCCATAAAGACTTTTTTTCGTTGGGCATGGTGGTGTATGCCTTAATCCCAGCTACTCAGGAGGCTGAGGTGGGAGTATCACTTGAGTCTTAAACCCAGGAGTTTGAATCCATCCTAGGCAACATAGCAAGATCCTGTCTCAAAAAATGAAAGCAAACAAACAAAAACTTCTTTTGGATGCACTGGCAGATTGGGGTATCCTGCATAAGGAAGCAGTGTATACTGTATACAACTGATGTCAATTGTATCAGAAAACATTAGGTGTGGGTTCTTTAAATGTAAATGAAAAAGAAGAAGTGTGCAGGGCAGGGAGAAGTCTTGTAGTTTACCCAGTTCAAAACCATTTACACAGCTCCGGGAATGCCCTGTATGTGCCCCTAAACCCATTGCCATCCTCCCAGCCAGAGCAGCAGGACTCCTGACAGTCATTTTTATACAATGTGATCTCTTCTCCAGATCATATTTGATTGGACCAAAAATATACACATGTCCCATGCTGAGCTGATACCCCCCTTCTCAGAGGAAATTGGAAGTGTAATCACAAGATTATCACTTCAGCATAGGACCCTACTGAATGGAGGAAACAAAACCCCAGGGCAGTGGCCACGTTTTCCAATGAGAAGCAGTGGAGACCAGTCTACAGAGAGGAATGAGCAAGTCCACAAAGACCTGCTGAAACTGACACCGCAAGACCAACGATGGACTTCCATTCCCTGTTTCCAGCTGGAGGCCTAGGTTGCACTCCTGCTCTTGGATTTCATGAGGCATTCCCTTACCTTTCAAACAAAAGTCTCCCTTTTAACCTCATCAAACTGACAAACTTCTGCAAAGCAAAAGAAACCATCAAGAGAGTGGCGAGACAGCCCACAGAATGGGAAGAAATATTTGCCAACTGTGTATCTGATAAAGGTCTATCATCTAGGATCTACAAGGAACTCAAATGCACTGAAAGGAAAAAAACAGCCCTATTAAAAAGTGGGCAAACGACATGAATAGACACTTCTCAAAAGAAGATATATATGCTCAGCCTCACTCATCATCAGAGAAATGCAAATCAAAACCACATTGAGATACCACCTAACCCCAGTAAGAATGGCCATCATTAATAAAACAAGCAACAGTAGATGCTGGCGAGGATGTGGAGAAAAATGAACACTTCTACACTGCTGGTAGGAATGCAGTGGAAGACAGTGTGGAATTTTGGAAGACAGTGTGGCAATTTCTGAAAGAACTAGAAATTGACCTTCCATATGACCCAACAATTCCCCTATTACGAATATACCCGGAGAAACTCAAGTCACTCTACCAAAAGATACCTGCACACATATGTTTGTTGCAGCTCTATTCACAATAGCAAAAACATGGAACTAACCATGCTGCCCTTCAAAGCTGGACTTGATTTTTTAAAATGTGGTACATTTACATGAGGGAATATTATGCAGCCATGAAGAAGAACAAACATGGACTTCACAGCAACTGGATGGATTTAGAGTCGATCATACTCAGTGATCTATCACAGAAACAAAGAACAGAGTACCATATGTTCTCACTCATAAGCAGACCTTGAACAATTATCAAAATACTATAAGAAAGGAATTGGCAGTAGTGGGAAACTGTCAAGGGAGGGAGGGGCACACCACATCAATAGGGGTACCTGCATAATGTACATTTGTATACCTAACCCTGAATTGTACTTCACATCTTTAAAATAAAGAAAAAAAAATCCCGCTTTTTGCTTAAGCCGGCTCAAGTCAGTTTTTGTTGTTTGCGACTAGGTGAGTCCTAAGTCACCAAAGTCCTAAGTCCTAAGTCAATGAAGAGCTCCATCCCAGGATTTGAGATACTCCTTTTTTCTTATAGAAAAGCTTCGTTTTGTGACTTCTCTGTCCACAGGAATAATCTAGTGATTGTAAACACAGATGAACCAAAGACACTGGATGAGTCCATGGGTCATTAGGTCATTATCTCTTCTGACCATGTCTATACCAATCTATTTCTGTCATGGAATCAAAATTTCCTCACGTAGTCAGTCACTGTAAAAGCGGATCTCACCTTCCCCCCAAAACAGTTTTCCTTAGTGCTAGCATAATAAAAGGAAGAGATTTGGGGGCACTAGAATAGACGGCTTTGGTCCCACACAACCCTGCACTGAGTTGTCCTGGGAGCAAGGCTGCCAGCTTCAGAACTGAATTTCAGTAGCTGTACTTCTCAGGAAGTATGAGCCCAGGAGGGAGCAGTTCAAAAAGTTCATCCTGAGAAGATGGAAAGTGTAATCTGTGAAGTAACATGAAACACAGAAACCCAGAGTCATTGCAAGACCATGGAGAAGGAAAAATCAGATGTCTCCAAAAACACCAAGGTCAGAGAGACGCCCTTATTTCCTACCTTGGAAAGTGTTTCATTTTACGAGGCTGGGAAGCAAAAGGATTCACTGACCAGGAAAAATTACGGGGACCCTGAATGAGGAAGAGCATAACTGCACAAGCGACTATAAAGCAGCACAGGGTAGATTGGGAAGACTCGTTTCCTTAGGGAGGATTCAGTCTCCTGGGTGTTTATCCCAAAGACTCTTGTGAGAGGAATTTAGTCACGCATGTAGGATGTCTTTTTTCCTTCCTTCCTTCTTTCCTTCCTTCTTGCTTTCTTCCTTCCTTTCCTCCCTCCCTTCCTTTCTGTCTTCTTTCTTCTCTTCCCTCCCTCCATTTTCCCCCTTTATTTTGGCTCAAGAACCAATTTAAACAAGAAAAATGTAAGGAATTCATTCCCTTTCTTCTGTCCAGATAAGGTTAGCATCTGTTTACTGCTCAACATGGCAGAAACCTGTTTGACCTTTATCAAGTGATAGGGTAAACAGTTTTCTTTTAAAATCACTGGGCTCACTTGACCTGCTGGGCTCAGATGATCCTTCCAAGTAGCTGGAATTACAGGTATGCACCACCACGCCCAGCTAATTTTTGATTTATTGTAGAGGTGACATCTCACCAAGTTGCCCAGGCTGGTCTTGATCTCTTGGACTTGGGCATGAGTCACCATGCCTGGCGAGCAACAACCTTTTCTTATTTCAAAGTAAAAATGAACTAAATAAATAGGAGTCAAAATTAATTTAGGGAATTAAAATTAAATTTACTTTTTTTTTTGAGTTGGGATCTCACTCTGTCGCCCAGGCTGGGGTGCAGTGCTCACAGCCACCCCAGCATCAACCTGCTGGGCTTCTGCGATCCTTCCACTTCTGTCTTCCAAGTAGCCAGAACTACAGGCACGCACTACTACACACGGCTAATTTTTTTATTTATCATAGAGATGAGGTCTTGAACCTGTGGACTCAGGCAATCCCCTCATCTTGGCCTCCCAAAGTGTTGGAATTACAGGCTTGAACCACCACGTCCAGCCTTGATCTGCTTTTAAATATTGCCTGTAAATATTATAATATTGAAATTTAAATGCCAATATACTGAACCTTCAAAATTCTTTCCATCCACTTAGCTTATAAATAGCAATTCAAGAAATCGCTGTGCAGATTTCAATCAATTGTCTCTAGGTCATCTGGTGACATTTAATCATCTTTGTGTAGCTTTGGCTTTTAAGTGCAAACACCATACTCATTTTCCCTTACACAGTATACTAAGAGCATATGGTACAGTATGTGATTCACTAGAGAGCTGCTTGCAAATGAGGTCTGTCAAATGAAGATTTCTCAGACATCCATGAGGATTCTTCTACTCCTGCTGTTAAAACATTTCTTACAGGTTTAAAATATATTCATGGAACCAAGTCTTCTGAGTTTTCGTCTTCTAGGACTGGGTTTCTCAGTATGCCGAGCATTTTTTTTACGTTGCTCATTTCAGTAAACCTTCTTGCGTCCCCTAAGTTCTCAATGGGTTGACACTCTGCCCATCTGTTCCTCTATCTCCTCCGTAAGTCCCCTGCTATGTTGTCATGGCAACACTACCTGCTACGACATCGTAACGAGTGGTTATCCCTTCACTATACTTCTGACAGCAAATGCAATATTTGGCTTTCAAAACCACAGCTTTTTATCCTTAGAGTTAGGCTTCTTCTTTAAAAGGTACTTGCCTGGGGAGGCAGCAAGCACTCTCAGAGGTCATCTCCCCAGTTTCCCTAGCCAAGAACTTTTTTTTCACATTTAGGAACCCAAGAGCTCTAAACCACTCCCATCCCATCTTTCACCCAAGCAGACTCCATCTCTCACAAACGCACCTAGAAATGCTTGGCAGGAAGAGTCGCACCAGTGCTTTTCAAATGTCAGTGTGCCTCAGGATCCTCTGGACTGCACATCAACAATATGTCTGACTACATCTTTCTCAGATCTGTGGGGAATACAGGCTTCTTTTCAATAAGCTCCTGGGAGGATCTTCAACGGAGTTGAAGCACAGTGGTCTCGATGTGCTATTCAGGGCCCCAGCATTGAATAGTTAGTGTTTTTCACTGTATAGGATTTGGGTTACCTGCACCAGCATTGCTGGGGAAATTGAATGAAAGTACAGATTCTAGCCGGGCACAGTGGCTCAAGCCTGTAATCCCAGCACTTTGGGAGGCCGAGGTGAGGGGATTGCCTGAGTCCACGGGTTCGAGGACAGCCTGGGCAACTTGGTGAGACCTCATCTCTACAATAAATAAAAAAATTAGCCGGGTATGGTAGTGCATACCTGTAGTTCCAGCAACTTGGAAGGCTGAGGCGGAAGGATCACCTAAGGCCAGCATGTTGATGCTGGGGTGGCCATGAGCATGAGACTCTAACTCGAACAAAGAAAAAAAAGAGTGCAGATTCCAGGGCCCCACTTCCTAAATCAGAATCTAAGCGTGGGATCCAGGAGTCTGCATTTTAACAAGCATGCTGGAGGTGATTCCAATGATGCCAGGAAGACCAATCAGAACTGGATTCACATCCCAGCTTTGCCACCTAAGGAAGTACATTGAAAAAAAGAAAAAGTCTCAGTATCTGTTTCATCTATAAAAATGAGGATGATAATATCTACCTCATGAAGGGACTGTGCACATTAAACAGAAGCCAAGCATTTTGGGCTGTTTCTGAATTAGACATGGTACAGCTAGAGGGAATATTTAATAAAGTTAAGCAAAAGATCATATCATCTGGTCATCATTTCTGAGTACTGATGGAGTCTTTTTAAGGACAATCAGGGGATAACTTTTTGCAACCAAAAAGTAACACTATAAAACTCCAAAACAGACTCAAGAGACAGAGCAAAGAAACACAGAAATAAAGATATAATTTTAGTCATTTCAAAAATCCATTAATCCACAAAATGTTTCTGGACTTCATCAAAAATCTGGAAACTAGAGAATTTGTCACACAAATATAATTCCAGAAAAAAGGAAAACCACTGCCTTGAAGAATAGTGCTAGGATATGCTTTCTTACTCTCTGGGTGCATTCTACCAGCAGAATATTTCCTGGACTTCAAAGGAAGGCGGGGTATAGTTCATGCCCATAATCCCAGCACTTAGGGAAGCTAAGGTGAGAGAATCACTTCAGACCAGGAGTTTAAGACCAGCTGGGCCACATAGTAAGACCCTGTCTCTACAAAAAAAAAAAAAATTAATTATCTGGGTGTGCTGGTGCACGCTGTAGTCCTGGCTAATTGGAGGCTGAGGCAAGAGGATCACTAGAGCCCAAGAGTTTGAGCCTGCAGCGAGCTCTGCTCATGCCATTGCACCCCAACCTGGGAGACACAGCAAGACCTTGTCTCAAAAAAAAAATAAATAAATCAAGACGACGATCACTTCACTCCACCAAATTCTGTTTCCTGAGCTTAGTCAAGTTAAGAATCTTCTCTTTTAAAAATGCTATTCTAATGATTCATCCAGAATTGAGGGTGCGAATCACTTCCCATGATTTGCACTGGCTAACTCACAAACTTTGGGGTACAAAATCGAGGTTATGGTCTAGCAAATCTGGAATTAGGGTAGAAGCAAAGCATAACATTCTGAGTCCTCTGTTTCTCATTTCAGGGTGGCAGGATGCTATTCCGTTGAAGGTGGCTGTCCATTTCTAAATGACCCTCTTAAAATAAACAACTTGCAGAAAAGGACTCCCTGATAGCGGCAGTAGTGATTTTAATGCCCATAACCCTTCACACTGTTCAGCCTTCTCAACTTGAAACGTGCGAAAGCAAAGTCTGGTGTTGAGAGTAACACTATGAAGACAATTAAATAATTGGAAAATAAAACCTTTTGGGAAGGGCTAAAGGAAATCAGATATTTAGCCTGGAGAAGAGAAGGCTGAGGAATGACCTAATTATAGGCTTCAAGTACATGAAGAATTAATCTACAGCAGATGGTGACCAGCTGTTTTCAATTCCCATTGAATACAGTACAACAGAAAATTGGCTTAGAGGGTAATATAAAGGATTTAGGATAGATAAAAGAAGGAATTTACTGGGTTTTGAGGGTCACGAAGGTTAAGAGGAGATAGGCTCTATTGCTTAGGGAGGTAACAGCCACTCCTTCTCTGAGATTTCCTGGTTCGGATTGGTTTATTCAAGTGCATTGAGGGGGAAGGAGCTTTATTTCGTTGTGGTGCAGGCCAGCCCCAGCCTATGGCTATTCATTACACCTGTGCATTTTAGTCATTTAGCTTCTCATGGTTGTGTGTTTGTTTTCTGTAAATCATTAAGACCACACGGAGTGGCATTTATCAAGTGCCATATGTATGCTGGGTACAGTGAAAGAAAACTACATAGGCTCCACTATTTAGCCTTCAAATCTTTGCCATTTGACAATCATAAGCATTTATTGAATACCCTCTGAGTGTCAGAAACTGCCTCAGGCATTAAGGAGATACCCAGATGAATAAGACATTGTGTTGTCAACAACTGTGGAATGAGTGTGTGTAGATAGGGAGAGGTAGCAAGAGAGAGATGTTATAATCAGTTGAGGAACTTAAAAAACACACACATCTAGCCGTTGTCCTCCCTCCAGAGATTCTGGTCTAGTGGAAGATCATTCTGATACATTCTACCAAACCATAGTTATCACTTGCAAGTTGAGAATCCCATACTTGTTACTCCAAAGTGCAGTAAGAAATACATTTTATTTGTTTGTATATTTTAGAGGCAGGGTCTCACTCTGTCACACAGGCTCGAGTACAGTGGCATGACCAAGGCTTACAGGAACCCTGAACTTGCAACCTCAAGCAATCCTTTTACCTCCACCTCCTGAGTAACTGATAGAACAGGTGTGCATCATCACACCCAGCTAATGTTTTCAGTTTTTGTAGAAATGGGGTCTCACTATGTTGCTCAGGCTGGTCTTCAACTCCTAGCCTCAAAGGATCCTCCTACTTTGATCTCCCAAAATGCTGGAATTACAGACATGTCTGTGTACCTAGCCAAGAAATACATTATATTTTATTTTAAAAAAATTTTTTTTTGAGTCAGGGTCTCACTCTGTCACCAAGACTAGGGAGCAGTGGCACAATCACAGCTCACCACAGTCTTGACCTCCTGAGTTCAGGTAATCATCCCTCTAACCTCCTGAGTAGCTGGGATTACAGGCATGCACCACCACACCTGGCTAATTGTTAAATTTTTTGTCAAAAGGAGATCTCTCCATGTTATGCAGGCCGGTCTCAAATTCCTGGGCTCAAGCAATCCTCCCATCTCAGCTTCCTAAAGTGCTGGGATTACAGGTGTGAGCCACCACACCCGGCCAAGAAATATATCTTAAATTGTGATCCAGTATACACTCACATGCACATATGTACACATACCTATACACACATACACATACACACATGACTAAAAAAAGATTTCACAAAACAGTACTTTACTACGATTTTTGTATTTAATAGTCTATTTTTTTAAGTGCTGGTCTACTCCACTAGGTTAATTTTACAATCTTCTAATTGGTCATAACCAAGTGTTTGAAAAATGCTGCCGTGGAGAATAGTGCATCTTTGTTCCAGGCCTAAAGAGTAAGAACTCATATTTTCATGTCTCAGTCAGAGGGCAAAAAGTAGGGTGTGGGTTGAGGCTAAAAACATTTGGCCAAGGGTCTCTCAACCTTTCTAGACCTTAAATTAAAAGCAAAAAAAGAAGCTCAGAGGTATATGTACTACAGCCCAAGTCACCAAAGCAGAAGAGATAAGAATAAAAGTCCTCATTGGTAAGAAGGCACACATTTGCTGGAATTGTCCACTGTGCTCCATGAATCCATCAAGATGCTTGGGGTGAGGGGAGTTGACAAAGGGGCTTAACAAATACTCGTTTCAGACACATTTGAAGTCAGGAAGACACCAAGGATGGAGGAAGTCTAGTCATTGGGGAGAGGAATATTGAGTTCCAATCCCGGCTATGTTGCTAATTAGTTCAGTGGATCCAAGCAGGTCACTTAATGTGTTAGGAGACAAAGCAGCAGAATCAGTTGCAAATGACTGCAGGCGTCACTAGTCTCAGTGACTGCTACAAATCAAAGGTCGTTCACCCTCAGCACAAAGTGAGGGGAGGACTGCAGTCTATTAGTCACCTAGATTTGAAATAATGACACTGTCGTTCAGCATTTTCTCTCGATACCTGAGGAGCCTTCTCAGCCTTCTCTTTAAAGTCATGACTTAGCAAAGGCTGAGTGCAGAGCGTTTTGTAATGGAGACAACAGCAAAGGTTAGATTACAAGGGCCAACCGGCTAGCCATCAGTGAGTTGTAGATGAAGAATATGAGCCTCATATTTCCTCATTTGTAAAATGAAGATAGTCATACTTCTAACAACAGAAGCAGATCCTGGCTCAGGGCTGGGCCAGGCACTACACGTATGTGATGTCAAAGCCCCTTTTTTGTTTTACTACATCTGTTAAATGATGCCTGGACCATCAAAGAATAAGCAAAGAATGAGGCCGTGAGGGCTGGAGGCTCCAACAGGAGAAAAATTGTATTACACATACATATACATGTGGATTCAAATGGGATGGTACACTCGGACAAATCTTGATCCCTATTCACAATGCTCACAGAGTAGTAGGAGACAGAAGTGAGAATGAATAATTGAAGCAAGGTATTTTGTAGGCGATGATAAAAATATGGTCAATAAAAAATGGAGGCATTCTACTCTCTCACCTTAACCTCCTATGTTTCCAGTTCATTTCCTCTAGCACCGGTTCTAAGTCAGGCGCTGCCCTATATCTTTCCTCCTAGGAGACATATGCGCTGCATACGTTTGGTTGTTAGATGACAAGAGGGTGCTGCTGGCACATCCTCTGGCCATCATGGAGCTCACACTCTAGTGAGAGAGGTAGAGGATAGATCAATAAACAGATAAGTGAGCAATAACATCAGAGGCAGGAAGCGCTATGAGCAATAATGAAGGGTCAGAGAATGACTTAGGAGATGGGTCACAATTTTACATAGCAGATGATCATAGAAAGCTTCTCTTTTAGCTAACATTTGAGTAAAGACCTGCATTAAGTAAGAGAGTGAACCATGTAAGGATCAGGGAGAGGAACATTTCAGGCAGAAGGAAGACCAAATGCAAGTGTCTTGAGTCCGGAGTGTGCTTGGCAAGCTGTAGGAACAACAAGGGGACCGGAGGGCAGGATGAGCCAAGGGAAGAGCGATGGAAGTGGATGGAGAGTTAGCTAGCAGTTGGCCATGTAGGACCTCAGAGACCACCATAAAGACTCTGAATTTATGATGGAAAGTCATAAAGAGATTGTGAGCAGGGAGTGGCATGATCTGACTAACACTGTTTAATGAGCAGTCTTTGAAAATCAAACTGAAGGACCAAAGACAGAAGAAGGGAAACCAAATTTAAAATCCCAAAGGGAACAACTGATTAGCTAAACACACATCATGTGACTCCATGGATAGAGAAGATGGCAAATATCCAAAACACTATTGACTCAAAAGGCCTTGGTGACTGGATAAAGCAGTAAAGAGAGGGAGAAGTATAGGCTGAAAGCCAGGTCTCTGGCATCTGTGCCTAGGGAGATGGTGACATTAGTTACTCATCAGTGTAAGAAACACGGAAGGCAAAGCTGTTTTAAAGGGAAGGGTGCAAAGTCCTTTTTGAGTAAAGTTAAGCACATCCAGAAGGGAATTGATGACACATGTCTACAGCTCAAGTGAGAGATCCAGATGTGGAATCGTTGTGTATGTATATCATTGTGTATCAGCCATAAAAGTGAAGGAGACCTACTGGGGAGAGTGTAGAGAGAGAGGAATGATGAATTCTCAGCTCAGATGCTAGAAAACACCAAAGTTTACGAAGTAGACAAAGGAGAAGTTGCAAACAAAGGAAAGAAAAGGAAAGGAAATAAATAGTCAGAAAAATAGGAGACCCTGGAGAAAGAAAGAACCAGGCACTGGTCAGTAGTGTCAAACACTGTAGAGGGCTGAAAGTGCTCCAGGAAACCTGGCCTAGCTCCCTTATTTCCCATAATGTGGTCCTTAGCGCACTATATTCTGAGTCCCCCTTCTGGACTGTAAGTGCTATGAGGTCAAGGTTTGCGTCTATTTTGGTCATCACTGAATCCCAAGTGCCCAACATTATACCTGACTTGTAGTCGCCCTGAATAAACAATGTTCAATTACCAAATAGACCCCTGAGCTACAAATAGACAGTTATTCATAATCTTTGCCAGAGCATTTGTGGTGGAACAGCAAGAGCAAGTCTTGTCACAATTAGTTAAAGTATGAATGAGAAAATGAAGAAATCAAACATACAACTTTCTTTAACACAGGTAGTTAATTACAAGGTACTCTAGTGTTGGAGTTGGACCATTGTTTGTTTGTTTTGCTTTTTTTTAAAGCATATTCCTTCACTGGTAAAAGACTAGAGAGGAGGAAGGGTTAAAATGGAGGAGAAAAGAAATCCCATAGCAAGATCACAGAAAAGTAAGAGGATATGGTATCAAGAGTTTAGACAGAAGGAATAACTGAACTGAAGAAAAGGCAATTTCCAGGCTTGAGAGAGAGATCCCTGTGGAAAAAAGACAAAGGAACATTTATAGATGTGAAGGCAGAAATAGTGGGAATTCATTTTTCCTAAGCTGCATTTTGTGTATACGATAAGGAGGGAAGAATAGAGTTGGCAGGAGTTGAGACCAACTCTAAAGATTAGAGGGATCAGTCTCTGCGAGATCACCCTCACTTCTGACACCAAGTACAAGGAAAAGGATTCCCAGAATCAATCTCACTGTAGATAATTCACTAGAAGAGCCCACTGAAAGTTGTTATACTCATGGTTACAATTTACTGCAATAAAAGGATACAGAATAAAATCAATCAAGTGAAGAGACACAGGGGAAGGGTGCTGATGCCAAGTTGCCAGCTCTCCTCTCCCAGTGGAGGCAATGACAGCATCACCTTCTCCTGACATCGATATACTGCTTACCAGAAAAGCTCTCCCCAGCCATTGGTGTCCAGACTTTTACTGGGGCTCCTTCACACACTGCCCATGGAGCTGAACGATATTCTGACCCCTTCCTGAGGTCAAGCTATTGCCTTTGGTCTTCAGTCCTTGCTGGAGACACAACATACACCATGGTCCACAGCCCCTATCATAAATCACATTGTTAGACTATCTGGTGGCCAAAACTCCCAAGCAAATAAAGGCACTCCTATCAGGCAAAATATTCTGAGGGCCTAGAGATCACATCCAAGTTGCTCAGGGCAGTGGCCAGACCTCTCTTTAGGTAAAGTTAATTCTTCACCACATCCAAGGTGGATAAAGGACGGAATAAGAAGAAAGATAAAAACTTGAAAGGAGTGAAGTTTTGAATAGTGGTACAGGAAGCAAAAAGGTAATCACTGACAAAGAATACTACATAATCATGGAAGGGTGGCCAGCCCTGATGATTTGCCTTGGGCACAAAAGAGCACTGACATGATAGCTTTTCAGACCAGGTGCTTCTCAGTACACAGCCAGTAAGCTGTGCACTGCATTTTTCTAAACAATTATGATTCCCTGGAGTGATATCACACAGCAGTGCTAGTGCCCTTAGGTGACTCATATAATGGATAACATCTATTTCATAAGTACACCTGTTCCCTAAGTATACCTATTCATAAGAAACATGATTTACAGTTTACCTGCTATAATTGTCTGGTTTAGCCAATTTAGGTAGTTCTCCTAAATCATATCCACTGAGGCTGAGTCAGAACAACAAACATATCTTGAGGACTTACCAAGAGTAATGTATTGTGCTAGACTCTGATTACAAAGATGAAAATTGTGGGATACTCACCCACGCTCTAGCTAGGAAGATAGCACATAAGCAACTTGGGATTTTATAAAGAAAGCACAAGGCTTAACTTAAAAAAAGAAACTCACTGTAGAATAAGCCATATGTAGTAAGGTTCAGGAACACATTTCCAGACTGTTTTATTCACCACCATAGACCCAACTCCCAGCAATATAACTGGTGCACACCAGGCATGAAATATGCACTCATTACATGACTGAATAAATGAATGTAATACCATTTTAAAGTTACTGTAAATATATACACATTTTGAGTTATACCTCTTTGTTACTCATATTTTGGATATGTGGTAAAGTGGTCCAAATCTAGTTATTTACTACCCATCCTTGCTCACTAGCAGGTTTTAAAGCTTTTAGCCAGGAATAGTTACATAAGAGTCTGTTCTAATTTGGGGCCAGATCTTCTCTCACACCCTGTTTTTTCATCCTCTAATTTACAACTGAGTCCTACACTATTTCTGCTCTGTCATCATCATTGCACAAGTCTGTACTATAGAACAAACAGGAGAGCTCTGAAAAAAAGCCCCTTTGCCTGAAAATATTCTTTATAAATGTATTGTGTAACTGATATGAGGGATTTTATTTTTTCAGATTACATATAGCCTGAGACCATTTTGAATATGTAGAAACACTTTCCTCTATGGATGTGCAGTGTACTCTAATGTCTAAGTGCAAGGGATTTGGGATCAGACAGATTTGGCCTAAATCTTAAATTTTCCACTAAAACAAAAAATAACTTTGGAGATGTTGAGTTTGTTTGTTTGTTTTTAATATATGAAAAAAATAATATACCAGTTCCCAGATTGCATTCTGCCACTACTTAAGGGAGGTGGGAAAATGCCACAACTCCCACCAAAACAATGAGAAAATATAAAATAAAACTAAAAAAACAAATAAAAACCATTTTCATTAAAGCTACCAAAGACCTGTGAATGCAACAAAGTATAAAATAACTAAATTCCAGAGTAGGATGGGCATTCCTAGGTGAGCAAAGACCAGCTGCTTTCATCCTTGGGTGCAATTGTCTATTCCAGGTATAGATTAGCATAGATGCGGCTAGTGGAGGGGTGCTACTAGGACAAGGAGAACCCAACTAAATTTTTATGGCTACATGCAATGCTGTGATGGATTCAAATCTGAAACAGCCCCAAACTAAGATTTCATTCTTCTTCCTTCCTAATTCTCTCACCACCCAATTTTGTTGGAGTAAATGATGATTTTGGAGGTCAAGGTTTAAGCTGGAAAGCAGAGTGATCTTGTAGTCTTTCAGCTCGCATATTCCAAAGGCTGTAGGAGGGATATGTCTGAACTTATCTTCAAAGTATCAGAGACCAGAGATAAACAGGCTGGGTTTGGTGGCTCATGCCTGTAAACCCAGCACTTTGGGAGGCCAAGGTGAGAAGATTGCTTGAGCCCAGGAGTTCACAACCAGCCTAGGCCGGGCTCGGTGGCTCAGCCTGTAATCCCGCGCTTTGAGAGGCCAGGTGAGTGAATTGCCTGAGCCCGCGGGTTCGAGACCCGCCTGGGCAACTTGGCGAGACCTCATCTCTACAATAAATCAAAAAAATTAGCCGGGCGTGGTAGCGCTCGCCTGTAATTCCAGCTACTTGGAAGGCTGAGGCGAAAGGATCGCCGGAGCCCAGCAGGTCGAGGCTGCGGTGGCTGGGAGCCACCACTGCACTCCAGTCTGGTCAACTGAGTGAGACTCCAACTCAAAAAAAAAAACCAGCCTAGACAACATAGCAAGACCTCATCTCTGCAAAAATAATAATAGTAATAAATTAGCTGAGCTTGGTGGCACAGGCCTGTAGTCTGGGAGACTGAGACGGAAGGATCATTTGAGCCCAGGAGGTCAAGGTCACAGTGAGCCATAATCATACCACTGCACTCCAACCTGGGCAACAGAATGAGACTCTGGCTTAAAAAAAAAAGAAAGAAAGAAAAAGAAGAAGAAAGACACCAGAGGTAAACAGAAAATAACTAAAGTGGCTAAATACCCCCAATTCAGCAAAATTATTGTTTAAATTAGAGATCAGCTCCTCAAACTAGGAGTCTAAAAGAGGAAAGTAGTAACCCTTTCTGGGGTATAATATAATCTATTGTGCCCTTTATACACAATATCTTATACACAATAAAAAAGTATGAGTCATGCAGGAAAATTTAAGCCATCATCAAGAGAAAAAAAAAGTAAATACAAACAGATCAGCAGTTATTCCAGATTTTGGAATTAGCTTTAAAATAACTATGATAGCCAGACACAATGGCTCACACCTGTAAACCCAGCACTTTGGGAGGCAGAGGTGAGAGGATTACCTGAACCTACGGATTCGAGACCAGCCTGGGCGGCATGGCAAGACCTCGTCTCTACAATTAAAAAAAAAAAAAAAACTAGCCGGGCATGGTGGTGTACGCCTGTAGTTCCAGCTACTTGGAAAGCTGAGACAGAAGGTTTACCTGAGCCCAGCAGGTCAAGGCTGTGGTGGCCATAAGCATGGAGCCTGGGCGACAGAGTAAAACTCCAACAAACAAACAAACAAACAACAACAAAAATCTATGATAAATATTTTAAATAACTAAAAGAAAAACATGGACAAAATAAAGAAATTTTAAATGATAAATGAAAACTACAAAAAACAACTGAGTGGAAATCTTGTACTGAAAAATATAGTATCTGAAATGAAGACTTCATTACACAAGATTAACAGCAGAAAAAGCACAGTAGAAGAAAGGATCACTGAAAATAAGACACATCATTAGAAATCATCCAAATTGAAACACAAGGAATAAAGAAATTAAGTTTAAAAAAACAGAATGTTAAAAGCCTGTGGGACAATATCAAACAGTGCAACACATATGTTACTGGGGTAACAGAATGAGAGGATAGAAAGATTAGGAAAGAAGAAGTAAATGAATATACAATAGCTAAAAATTTTCCAGTATTAAAAAGACATCATTGCCAGGCACAGTGGCTCACATCTGTAATCCCACACTTTGGGAGGCTGAGGTGAGTGGATTGCCTGAGCCTGCAGGTTCGAGACCCATCTGAGCATCTTGGCGAGACCTCATCTCTACAATAAATCAAAAAATTAGCCAGGTGTGGTAGCGTGCACCTATAGTTCCAGCTACTTGGAAGGCTGAGGTGGAAGGATCGCCAGAGCCCAGCAGGTCGAGGCTGCGGTGGCCGGGAGCATGCCACTGCACTCCAGTCTGGGCAACAGAGTGAGACTCTGACTAAAAAAAAAAGACATCATCCTCAAATCCAATAAACTCAGTGAACCCCAAGTAGAATAAGTAGAATAAATTAACTAACAAAAACACAAATTATATCTACATGCATCATAGTTAAATCAATGGGAATCAAAGATAAAGAGAAATTAGCCCCCCCAAAATAAACACATTACTTTAGGAAAATAAAGCATCATAATCAGCCATACTAACACTAATCAAAAGAAATCAAGAGTAGATATTTTAATATCAAAGTAGAAGTCAGGTCAAAGAAATTTATTAGGAATAAGGAAGGTCGACTCATAATGATGAAGAGGTCAAATAAGAGGACACAGCAATTCTAAACATGTATGTCCTTAATTACAGATAGTTTCAAAATATACTAGGCAAGACTAATAGAAAAAATTAGGCAAGATGTACATTATTAAAATTAAACATTTTTATACTTTAAAGGATACTATTAACAAAGTGAAAAGACAATACACAGAAATGGAAAAAATTTGCATATTATAGATCTTATAAGGGACTAGTACCAATAATATATAAAGAACACTTACAACTCAACAATGAAAAACAAATAACTCAGTTAAAATATGAAAAAAAATTTGGATAGACATTTCTTCAAAGAAAATATACAAAAACCAACAAATACAATAAAAGCTGTAAAACATCATCAGTTATTAGGAAAATACAAATCAAAACCACACCAAGATACTCCTTAACTCTCACTAGAATGGCTATAATCAAAATGACATATAATAACATGTGTTGGAAAGAATATGGAATAATTGCTGGTGGGAATTTAAAATGGGTGTAGCCACTGTGGAAAATAATTTGGCAGTTCCTCAAAAGGTTAAACATAGAGGTATCATGTGACCCAGCAATTCCTCTTCTAAATATATATTCAAGAGATTAAAAAACTTGTGTCCAGACAAAAACTTATACAACAATACTACATTGAGGTATTATTCATAATAGCTCAAAAGTGGAACAACCCAAGTCCTCATCAGTTGATGAATAGGTAAACAAAATGTGGTATGTCCAAATGATGAACAATTATTCGTCCATAAAAAGGGAGGAAGTACTGGTATATACTAGAACATGGATAAACTCTGAAGTTATGCCAAATGAAAGAATTCTCACACAAAATGCTTTGTATTGCATGGCTCCATTTACATGAAATGCCTAGAATAGGTGAATCCAGAAAGACAGAAAATAGATTAGTGGTTGATGAGGACTAGAGGAATAAGGAGGGACAAATGACTAATAAAAACATTTTGGAATTACAGCAGTGATGGCTGCACACCTTGTGAGTATATTAAAAGCCACGGAATTTTATACCATAAAAGGGTAAACTTTATGGTATGTAAATTCTGTCTAAATTTTAGACTGGGCATGGTGGCTCATGCCTGTGATCTCAGCATTTTCAGGAGGCCAAAGCAGGTAGATTGCTTGAGCCTAGGAGTTCGAGACCACCCTAGGCAACACAGAGAGACTTCATTGCCACAAAAAATAAAATAAAATAAAAATCAAAAACTCAGCCAGGCATGGTGGTGTGCACCTATCATTCCAGCTACTCAAGATGATGAAATGGAAGGATTGCCCGGTTCCAGGAGGTGGAGGCTTTTGTGAGCTGTGATCATTGTGATCATACCACTGCACTCCAACCTGGGCAAAAAAGTGAAACACCAACTCAAATAATATTAATTAAGTAACTAATTTTAAAACTGATAGAAATGTGAAGAGAATTAGATAATCCACAATGGTAGTCACAGAGTTTAGCAATTAATAGGACTATGTGCACTGGCTCACATCTGTAATCCTAGAAATTTGGGAGGCCAAGACAGGAGGACTGCTTGAGGCCAGGAGTTGGTGACCAGCCTGGGAAACAGCAAGACCTGTCTCTACAAAAAAATTTTTTTAATTATCTGGGGCATGGTGACATGTGCCTATAGTCCTAACAACATGGGAGAGCACTTGAGCCCAGGAGTTCAAGGATGCCTGGGTGATAAAGGAAGACCCTGTCTTTAAAAAAAATAAAAATACGCTGGGCATAGTGGTTCATGCCTGTAATCCCAACTATTGGGAGGCCAAGATGTGAAGATTGCTTGAGATCAAGAATTCAAGCAGTAAGCCATGATCAAGCCACAATACTTCAGCCTGGGCAACACAGTGAGACTCTGACTCAAAAAAAAAAAAACATTAAAATAAAAACAAGGCCAGGCGCAGTGGCTCACGCCCATAATCCCAACACCTTAGGAGGCAAAGACGAGAGGATTGCCTGAGCCCAGGGGTTCGGGACAACATGGTAAGACCTTGTCTCTACAATAAATCAAAAAAAGTTAGCTAGTTGTGGTGGCACACACTTGTAGTTCCAGCTACTTGGAAGGCTGTGGCGGAAGGATCACCTGAGCCCAGCAGGTCAAGGCTGCAATGGCCGTGAGTGCACCACTGCACTCCAACCTAAGCAACAGAGTGAGACTCCAACTCAAAAAGAAATAAAATAAAAACAAATTAATAGAAAAAGTTGATAGACTATCAGCAAGATTATAGTAGACTGGAGCCACACTACCAAACAACCGACCTAAATGATACTTATTGAGCATCCCATGCAAAATAGAAAAATACTATTTTTGAAAAGAAGAAAAGTCTTAATCAATGATCTCAACTTTTTCCTCAATAAAGTATAAAAAGAAGAGCAGATGAAACCTAAAGTAACAAAAGAAAGAAAATACTTAAAATGAGAGCAGATATCAATAAAATAGAAAACAAAAATAATCTTTTGAAAAAAATCAGTTAAAACCAAAGTCTGGTTCTTTGTGAAAATCAATAAAATTAATAAATTTCTATTCAGACAGATAAGGAAAAAAGGGAAAAGATACATTTCTGATACTAGGAATAAAAGAGATGTCATCACTATAGATTCTGAAAAAATATGAAAAGGATAATTGCTTGAAAGACAAAACTACAAAACTCCTCTGAAGAAGAGATTGGTGACATGAATAGTTCTATATCCATTACCGAAGTGGAATTCATAGTTTCAAATCTGCCCACAAATGAAACTCTAAGTCCAAATGACTTCAATGTTAAATCCTACCAACCATTTAAGTAAAAAATAAACCACTACCACAGAAAATTTAAGTGAAGGGAGTCCTTGCTCAATGAGGTTTGTCCCATAACAAAATCAAAGATTAAAAAAAAAGAAAAACCATAAACCAGTATCTGTCATGACTATATTTGCAAAAACAATTTTTTTTCTGAGTGGGAGTCTCACTCTGTTGCCCAGGCTGGAGTACAGTGGCAGGCTCACCACCACCACAGCCTTGACCTGCTGGGCTCAGGTGGTCCTTCCACCTCAGCCATCCAAGTAGCTGGAACTACAGGCACACATCACCATACCTGGCAGATTTTTTGATTTATTGTAGAGATGAGTTCTCACCAAGTTGGCCAGGCTGGTCTAGAACCAGTGAGCTCAGGAAATCTTTTTACCTCGGTGTCCCAAAGTGCTGGGATTATAGGCATGAGCCACCGTGGGCAGCCTATTTGCAAAATTTTTAAACAAAATTTTAGCAAATGGACTCAAATAATGTAAAAAAAAAAAGTACAACTGTCTTTATTTATAAATGACATATTTATGTTGAAAATTCAATAAAATCTACCCCCAAAACTTACTATAGCTAATAAGTGAATGTAGCCAATTTGCCAGATACAAGACCAATGTGTAAATGTCAATCATATTTCTATATACCAGCAATAATCAAGAAATAGAATCTTTATTTTTATTTATTTATTTTTATTTTTTTGAGTTGGAATCTCACTCTGTCGCCCAGACTGGTGTGCAGTGGCCGCTCCGGGCCACCGCAGCCTCGACCTGCTGGGCTCCGGCGATCCTTCCGCCTCAGCCTTCCAAGTAGCTGGAACTACAAGTGTGCACTACCACACCCAGCTGATTTTTTGATTTATTGTAGAGATGAGATCTTGCCAAGTTGCCCTGATGGGTCTCAAACCCCTCGGCTCAGGTAATCCACTCACCTCAGCCTCCCAAAGTCCTGGGATTACAGGCTAAGCCACCAAGCCTGGCTAAAAATTGAATTTTTCAAATATGAAAGGAGATACCTATAGAAACCTAGAATAAACTTAATTTAGCATAGTCTCTGTTAGGGTTAGGGTGCAGTGGGGCGCAACACCACCAGAGCAGGCATGCCGGAGTTGCATGCTGATAATGAGAGATCTGAGTAATGCAAAGATTTGCAACACACAAATAGGTGAAGAATGAAGATTTATTTAAGAAGAAAATCAAGGTCGGGCTCGGTGGCTCAGCCTGTAATCCCAGCACTTTGGTAGGCCAAGGCGAGTGGATTGCCTGAGCTTGCGGGTTCGAGACCCACCCATCCAACTTGGCAAGACCCTGTCTCTACAATAATTCAAAACTTAGCCGGGCGTGGTAGCGGACGCCTGTAGTTCCAGTACTTGGAAGGTTGAGGTGGAAGGATCGCTGGAGCCTAGCAGGTCGAGGCTGCGGTGGCCGGGAGCAGCCACTGCACTCCAGTCTGGACGACAGAGTGAGACTCCAACGCAAAAAAAAAAAAAAAAA